>NC_089697.1:13105000-13245000 GCF_031753505.1 Anomalospiza imberbis | reverse complement strand
ACTCTGGAGCTGGAGAAGAGGACTGGATCAAGCATAAGAAGCTTTTGAAAAGGTGGAATTTGGGATAACAGAGCAACAAATGTGTTTTAGAAATCCTTCCAAGCGTGACAGGGACGCACCTCAGAATTCAGGAGCAGAAAATAGTCATTATCACAGGAAATAATTGCAGTGCCATCCTGGAGGATGGGAACAGCTGGTCCTTTGCAGGTAGGGAAAAGTGGCCTTGTTACTTCTCTAAGAAAACAGCATTTCAGGCAAAGTGCCTGTGCACCATCCCACCCCGTTCCCTGGGGGATAATGGGCTGCATTCCTGTTTGAGAGGAAGGATACAGATGTAGGTGCAATTTGGGAGAAGAGAACAAATGTGACTGCAAATGCCTCACATGAAGAGCAAACCAGCCAAGGGTTGTGTTTGTAAATGCAAATTTTGCCAGTGCTGCTGCTGCTTCGGGGGTGTCAGAACTGCACTGGTGCAACAGGAGGAGCTTAAAATGAGCCCTGAGCAAGGGGATCAGTTTGATATTTTTAAATTAGCCCAGAAAAGAAGATATTTGCCAGTATCTGAACTACAGGGACTGTGTTGCACAGCTGGGACAGGCACCAGAGGAGCTGAGGCTGCCCCTGCATCCCTGGCAGTGCCCAAGGCCAGGCTGGACCCTGGGGCTGGAGCAGCCTGGGACAGTGGAAGGCGTCCCTGCCATGGCAGGGGTGGCACTGGGTGAGCTTTAGGGTCCTTCCAACCAAAACCATTCTGGGATTCCATGGAAAGTGCCAGAGACTGTCCAGGGTTTCTGTGGCCCCACCTGTGCCAGCCCGGCCGTGCAGGGACAGACCGACCCCACAGATGGTGACACAGGACCTCTGCCCACTGTTACTAGGAGCCAAACAAGATTCATGCATTTTTTTTCCTCTTTTAGGAGATCCTTGAACAGCTTTGAGTGCTGGCTTTTCCTTACACGTGAGTCCTTGCCTGCTCTGGATTTCTGAGCTGTGCCTTATTTGATATGAGAGTTCTGTGATCAAACACCCCCCTAATAACCTCCCCTAGCTTATACAAACCTGGATTATTCTGTTCAGCCTATTATTCAACCACTGATCCACAGGCCAAATTTCCTTTTCAAAAGGGCTGGTAAAGGATAGGTTTTCAGGTTTTCTTGTTCCTTTTACAAATCTAGATGTTGAACAAAGGGAACAATTCTAAATGCAGGTATTTATTCAGCACATAATGCCCTCTATCTGCTCTTTCTTTACCTGTTTTTCAGTTCACAAAGGGAACAAGAACTCCCCTAGATTGCAGCCCCGTGCCCTTCACGGTGAACATTTCTTACAAAATTGTGTTTTAAATATATTTATCGCTTCCTCTGTTAAACTTCTTCAAGGGAGAAACAACTGGCCTAAAAGTTTGTGTCTTGCTCCCTGTACACCACCAGTGACCCCAGCTCATCTATTACACTGCCACGAGAAGAGCCAGCCTCCAGACCCATTTGTCTGCTGTAATACTGGGTCCTTTAGGTTGCAAATGGAACAGATTTTTATTTAAACCTCCATCTAAGAGTGTCATTATCCACAAATCTGCTCATAAATGTTTTGGCAACTGACAAAAAAAATTAACTTCAGAAGAGGAAGCCATTAGGATGAAAACATTTCAAATCATGTCATTCATCAGATCTCTGCTCATCCAACAAACTTGCTTTTGTTACAGGCAATTGTGGTGCTTAATCTCGGTGCTTTTCAGCAACACATTTTTCTGATTAAAAAACCATAATCATACTGGCAGTAGTTAGAGATAGAAAAGATCTATTGGCTCACTAAGCCCAGCTCCCTTCCCGAGCAGGACATAATCCCTGGCAGGAAGTCTTGCAGATATTAAGTTGATCCAGAGCTTGGTTTTCGCCAAGGGACTGAATATGGAAATCTGTACGGAGATGTCGCAGCACCTGGAATTCACACAACCAGAATGTGGTTTTGTTTGGTGGGTTTTTTTTGTTTGTTTGTTTGTTTTGGTTTTTTTTCCCCCTGTTTATTTTCCTTCATTTGTCTGTGCAACCACAGGGCTGGAACTCAGGCAGAGGGAAATGGTGAGGGACAGGTCTGGTGTCACCAGCGTGTCACAGGGGGGCTCCTGGGGACCCCAACCCTGGGGCACAGGGGGCTCCTGGGGACCCCAACCCTGGGGCACAGGGGGCTCCTGGGGACCCCAACCCTGGGGCAAAGGGGGCTCCTGGGGGAGCCTGGGGCACAGGGGGCTCCTGGGGACCCCAACCCTGGGGCACAGGGGGCTCCTGGGGACCCCAACCCTGGGGCAAAGGGGGCTCCTGGGGGAGCCTGGGGCACAGGGGGCTCCTGGGGACCCCAACCCTGGGGCAAAGGGGGCTCCTGGGGGAGCCTGGGGCACAGGGGGCTCCTGGGGACCCCCACCCCACCTCCCTGGCCAGGGAAGAGGCTGCTGGAAGCCTTGGGGCTTCCAGAAGGAAAAGACAGAAAGTGCAAGTCTCCCATTGGCTTCAGAGCGTGCTGGTTCAGCTCTCAAATATCACAGGAAAAATTCAAGGTACTTTCATGAGCCCAAATGAATTAAGTCAGCCAAAAAAAAAAAAAAAAAAAAAAAAAGTTTACAATTTGGTGCAGTGAAATTCATTACATTTTAAAGTGACACAGCAAATAGTTTTCTTTTAGGTTCTAAAACCTGTTTTAAAGTGCTTTATAATTCAATAATAGAACTATTAGAAGAAGAGGTGACATGAAATTAAAATACCCACCTAGCTCTATGCTTTTAATTTGGAAAATTGCAATCAGAAATGGAAAGATGGAAATTTAACAGCTATATTGAAGATGATCAGAAGAATTCTTTCCATAAAGGTTAACAACAGATAATTACTTTCTCAGGAAATCACTAAAATGTCATGATTTTTCTGCTTTGTTTTCAGGGAAGTTTTATGATGCTCCCTTCTTGCCACTTGGCAATGAAACAAATGAGGTTAGATGGCAAAGATTATGAAAGAAATTAGCAATAATGAGTCCAGTAACTAAAAACATTAGTAGAGAAAATTGAGTTGACCTTACTTTTATAATTATTCATTTTCTTAATTGTTTTTTTTCTGGAATAATTGGACTGAAATTAAATAATACGAGGTACAAGGCTCAGGTGTGACGGGGTGTTTGGCACAGATTAATGACCTTCCCCAGCCCCCCGAGCTGGGCTCACCTCTGGGAAGCGCCTGCTCCAGCTCCTGCCAGAGCTCCTCTGTCCCCCAGCCCTCCCTGCAGGATGGATCCCGCTGGGAATTGGGTATTGGGTGTGTGCAGTCCCTGCCAGGACCTGGGGAAGGGCACTGCAAGGATCATCTCTGTGCCCTCCCTCCAGCTCTGCCCAGCCCCAAAAAACGCTTCTTGCTCAATTCCTTCCCACCACATCAGCAGAGCAGAGTGAGTTTGCCACCTTAACGCAGCCGGGGGTGCTCCTTAGGGAAATATGGGGAATTTTATCCTCTCCCAGTGGTGAGCAATCCCCCAGCCCCTCCCTGCAGCCTGGGCAGCCCTGGCAGGGCAGGTGCCACCCATTCCCGTTACCAGCTCTGGGATTAGCCCAGCTCAGAGGAGATAAAACCCAAGTCCAGCGTTCCAGCCCTCAGTATTCATCCAGCAGAGCAGCTCTGGTGTGGCAGAGCTCAGCTGTGATCCACAGCCCCTCACTCCTGAGCATTTGCTGAGCTGCAGCCCCTGGGATGAGGGTCAGACCACCCACAACTCCAGGGAAGAAGGGTTCACAGCAAAGGGAATGAGGGATCCTGTGAGATGGGGTAAAGCCTCAGAGATCATCAAAATGCTGAGAGCAAAACTCGAGGCCACCTTCCCTTCAGAGCTGTGGGAATCTCTTCCTTCTCCCCTTTGTTCTGCACTTTCCTTAGCGCTGTACAGATGGGGAATATTAAGAAATTAGGGTCTTCAAGCACTCAAACATCATCCCCATCATCCTCATCATTATTTTTGTCAGCTCCTTCTGAATGAGAACCCAGAGCACAGCAGCTGAGTGATGAACTCTCAGGTTACACACAATCCATGGTAAAAAATCAAAGCTGGAGCTCCCAGTTCTACCCTTCAGCTCCAGGCCAGCCCCAAACAGATTCCACGAGGATTCAGGGCTTTTTGGAGTGAATGGAGCAAATGTGGAACCAGACTGGTTCTAATCCCAAGCTGGAACCCAGGTTTGGGGCACCTGCCTTGGGTTTGCATTTTTTTCCTGAGCTTTCTTGGGCACCTCAGCATCAGTGCAGATTCAGCACCAGCAAAGCAGATCCCAGCACACTCCTGTGCCTCAAAAGCTTCAGACAGGCCTTGTCCCGTGTTTAAATTCAATTTACAAGCACTATAGCAGGTGAAATGATTGAATGATTGCTGCTGGGCCAAGAGGCAGCGTGGTGGAGACATCTCCTCACTCTGAGTTTAGAAGGGGAGTTGGGAATTAATGGATTTGCTCCCCAGTTATTCCTTCTGCAGAAACACAGGGGGCTCAGCAGAGGGACACAGTCCCCAGCTTGCCATGGACAAACAAAGTGCACAGCTGAGAGCATGCAGAGCTACAAACTGGCCTTCTGCACACCCAGGCTATTTCCCATGTCAGCAGACCTAAAACCTGGGCTTTTTCTTAAAAGTTAAGGTTGCAATATAAAAAACCAGTGCCTGGTTTGCACTGATGTAATTCATAGTATCATTTGTATAAAACAACGAAGCCAGATCCCAGACAAGACATCACCATCCCCAAACTCTCAAAGAAAAGAGACTAAAAAACCCCAAAACTCAGTGTTTAAAAAATAAAAAAAAGTTTTCCTTTCCTAAATAAGGCCTTAATTGTACAATTGTCTCCCTCTCTATCCGTGTTTGCAATTCCAAGGGCAGTGCTCCATCTCTCTGTGGTTATCCCCTGCCATGCATTTATAATTACACAGAAATTTAACAACTATAAACCAGCTTATTTCAACGAGGTATTACACGCTGCTTGCTGATAACAAACCAATAAAGTCTCAATCAAATGTGTCATTAAAGCTGCATTTGTCCACTCCTATTTATTATAATTAAAAAAAAAAAAAAGGAAAAAAAAACCTACATTGGAGCCATATTTCCTGTGAGTTCATCATATCCTGGTATGTAACACTGGTGAATTTTACTCAACTCATTGAAAATGGTTTCCAACACACAGGCAGCAAGTCAAGGACTGCAAGGAACTCAAATGATCAGCAGGCATGCAAGATTTCTCAGGAGGCAGCTCTCAGAACACACGAGAGGTGCGTTTTCCTTCAGGAACTGCACCTAGAAAAAACCAGATCCAATGTTTCTCCAAGGAAGCCAGGCTCCCTCACCTTGGGAATCAGGTGATTCCCATCTCCCCAGAAGGGCAGGCTCTGCTGCCTGCCCAAACTCAACCCCAGCCAGGCCAAAGTGCAGCACTTCCCTGGAGCTCCCATCCCAGCAGACCTGGCTGTTACTGGTGTTACTGGTGTGGCCCAGCCCCACCTCAGGGGGATTTAGCTTGGGCTCTCCTCCTTCTCTCTGAAGGCTTCTGGCCAGTTCCCAAAGCCTGCAGCGAAGCTCCAGATTTTAATTAACTTTTTTTGTCCATTTACCTTCACTCAGCACGTGTTTCCTAATTTCCTCTGCTCCCCTTCCTAAATCTCAGGTTTTGTCCCTTGCTGGCTGACTTCACTTTCTGCTGCTCCCACTCAGCAGCTCCACCTTCTTTTCTACTCCTTTTTGTTCAATTCTTCTTTAAAACACGAATCCAGGTCTCTTGAATCCACTCTCTCTGCTTCTTCTTGGTATCTCCTGAAATTCCTCTCCCTTGCCCATTTCTCATCCCCAGCTCCTGCCCAGCCCCACTCCTGAGCACGCTGGCCATTCCTTTCACCATCATTCTTTGAAGTTCTTGCTTTCTGCTCAGAACTGGAGAGGTTTCCTCCTCCCCCCAGCATGAAGGTTACAGCTTTTAACACTCGGCGTATCAGAAAATTGCTGTTGTCCGGGGGCTGAGGCAGCAGGGAACAGAATCACTGTTTTTATCCTTGGTGAGCCAGAAGTGCCCTGCAAGCTTTATTACACGGGAGCACAATTAACCCCTTATTCATCAGCCCTTAGAAAGGACATCTCTTCATTTTCCAAGCCAAGGAAAACGCTTCACTCAGTGCCCAGGAGAGATTTACAGCCTGGAATGCTGTGGACCCGACAACCAGAGACTGCTGACTGCAGAGAACAATGAACTTGTTAGTTAACAGAATTAACAGTGCGTTGTTTAAGTATAATGACAGCAATAAAACAGGAGATGTGAAGTTGATACAGTCACAACTGAATCATAATGGATGAGATATTTACGGCAAAGCTGTTAAAACATTGAATAAAATATGGGAAGAGCAAAAGCAGATGTGATTTTATTCTTCAGAGCTGAAGCTTGTAAAGTATGAGATAGCATGAGTAATAATCACAGGTTCTGGTTCACAATGCATTAATAAATATTGATATGGTGCCAGTGCTGAAACTTTCCAGATACCAAAATAAAGTGAGAAAGCATGCTCCTGCATTATGGATTGCTAAGTTTAAACGGGAAGGCACACATGGCAGTGCAGCCATTCTGCTCTGCCACCCCCCAGCCCATCTCTCACACACCTCTACTGAGGGCCTGAACAAAGCCTGCCGTGCCAGTCCCAGTGCCACAGCTCCCACTGCTGCAGGTGCAGCCCAGGGCAGGGCTGCAGGGCTCTGGGGCTCTTTCAGGGCAGAATTCGACACCAGCTCTGCCTCTCTCAGGGCTCCTTTCCATGCTGGATGCCAGGGAAAAGGTGAGGGGCTGCCCTGGGAGGAACATTCCAGCCCAACCCAAAGCCCCTCCTTCCAGGATGCTCCAGAGCTGCTGCTGACACACTCCTCTTCCTCCTCAGGGATGAATTTCAGCTGGAGTACTGATCCCAGCCTGAGCAGACACGGGGATTTGTGGCTGCAGTTTCACCCACGGGATAAGGTGGTGTAAAACCAACACAAAGCCGAACGAGAAATAAAGAAATGACAGAAAATCTGACTCAGCTCTCCTCCTACCTGCTCAGACACATCCTAACACGCCAGCTAATGTGTGTTTGCATGCATGGAGCCCTTCACAAGCCTGCACAGCCCTTCTGGGGTGGTTTTCCTGCAAACCCATTAGTCAGCCTGAATGACTCCTGCTGCACGACTGAGGGACAGGCAGCAGCCAAGAGCAGCTTCTCCCCAGCAGAGCTGCTTGCTCACCTTCCCCCTCCACCTGGGCAACCCAGACCTGCTGCAGCACGTTCCCCTCCCGGGGCATCACCTCTGCACTGCTTCCCTCCAGCTCCCAGCAGAGACAGGGACTCTGGGATTCCTCCCTCTGATCAGTGGATGGCAAGCATTCACTACTGTGTGTGCCATCGCCTCTATGAAATCACATCATTGCATATTAGCTGATTCATTTTCCAGAAATTTCCAGCCTGTACTCCTGGGAAAGAGGAAATATCTATATACACACATATATATCACCCTCCATTCTTTCCCAGAATGGATATAATTTCCCTGTGACTTACTACTATATACTGTTTTTTCATTAATCATCAATTTAAATCTCAAAAGAAAGAAACGATAACACCAAACCTCACTTCCCTGAATTGAAATCTCTCTCAGAGGATGTAATTTTCTAATTTCAACCATGAAGCAGATTTATGCTGAAATGACTTCGTTGTGGCTGGTGAGATGTAGGGAATGTTCTGGTGATAATTCCACAGCCTGTGGAATTCAAAAAGCTCCTTTTGCCAGCCCTTGGAAAAATTACCTTCAGAGTGGAAATCTTGTCCAAGACAATCTCACAGCTGGATTTCCCTTCCCCACACCAGCTGCAATCCGTGGCTTTATAAATTCATCCTCAGAACCTTTGGGATGAACACCAGTTGAGGTTATTTTAGAACAGACCCCAAGATTTTCAGGATGGGTAATTCTTTATTTCTTACAGAGCACAGGATGACTGAGCACCTGCTCTGATGAAGGTCTGTAGTTCCTTCAAGCACAAATAATTAATAATAATAAAATTTTCCCAATCACATGATAAATTAGAATCCCAGAATCATTCAGACTGGATGGGAATTCCGAGATCATCAAGTCCAACCCTGGCCTGACACCACCACAGCCACTGAAGCAAACATTTCTTGCAAATGTTGATGAATGTGGCCTTAAAAAAAAGCCCTCAGTGATGGGACAGCCCCACAGCAAAGCAGCTGGGCTCTGATGTGGGCTGGCAGCAGCCCCCTGGCCCAGCCCCTCTGCAGGGACCTGGGTGAGCCCTGGAGCTCCTCAGGATGGAGCCCTGGGAGCTCTGGTCTCACCCTGGAGGTGCTGCACTGCAAACCACACCCAAAGCTCAGGATTTCCTCACTGCACCTGCCGCTCAGGTGCCTGCACTCCGGGGTCTCATCTGACAGAGCTCAGAGAACCCAGGGGCACCTGCTGGGCACTTGGTGCTGGTGTGGGAGGAGATTCTGAACGCCAAAATGCTGCAGCCTGCCCTGGTAACACCCCAAGGGTTTGCCCAAATCCTTTCTGAGGCTCTGCACATCTTTAATGCTATTATCCACCAGTCTGACCCACATCTCTTGGGAATCAATGCTGCTATTGACAGTAAACTGCAGCAGCTGATTTAGGTTCCTGTGACATATGGACTGCTGTCCACCAGGTACTGAACTGCAACCACTAAACTCATTTCACTGGGGTCTCAGCTCCAAATGGAGCATTAGGGAGAAACGGTCAGTGCTTTAATGGTCATTTCACACTTCATCATCAACTCATCCATTCTCTGCACGTGCCACTTAAGTCTTCCATTCCCTTCCCCCAAATAGATCAGAGCAAAAAGGAATGTGACAAAACAAATGTTGAGGAAAGCAACCTTTGCTTGTTGTTGGTGGGTGTTTTCCCCTCTAACTAAATGGCGAATTGTCCCATTATCCTCATTTCCTGCAAAATCTGGATCTGCAGGACCTTCAGTGCAGCACAGCAAAGCACTGCCACAGTCAGCTTGTGTGTGGAGTGCTTCTGTTTTACATACTGACACGCATTTTAACATGGAAAAGGTCAGAGATGGAAACAGCACAGCTTGTTGCTGTGACAGCAGACATTTAACAGAAAGACTTCTGGACACACTACAGTTTAAAATAATTTAGTAAAATAATTGCCATGATTGATTTTTTAGGTCCCCGGGTTCATACCACACACTTTTGTGTGACAACTCCCTTCAGTGCTGTTTTTTCTTTCTTCTATTTTTTTTTTCCTCTCCAGCAATGACAAGAAATGCATTTCAAATAAGTTCTGGGATGCTGTCAAAGTTTGCTCAGATTCATAAACTCCATCATTTGCTGGGCAGGAGCAGCGTGCAGAGCTGCTGCCAGCCCACTGCCCAGCAGCAGGAGGTGCCAGGAATCACCTGGATAAATCAAATTTGGGTTGCTGCCGTGCCAGTGCAGCCCAGCTTGTCAGGAGTGCAGCTCCCGCCTTGCTGCAAAGAGACATTGCCAAAGCAATGGCCACATCAGGCCTGCACAGCACATCTGCCCTGGAAATAATCAGGAATTTAGTGCAAATAAAAGCCAGGAAGTGTCTTATGTTTGGGAGGGAAAGGGATTGGGAGATGTCAGAAATAAACAAAGTTGATGAACTTCAGAGAAGCACAGAGTCCATTCCATGAAATCCCACACAGCCCTGGATGCACACACTAAAGTGAATTTGGGCACAAGAATCCCTATAAAATTAAACACCACGTAGTTTATATTCTGAATTTGCTCCACAGTCAGTGGAGGAAAACAGAGGGGTCGGAAGACAACCTCAGTGCTCTGGTGAGCAAAGATCTGCTGAGCTTTGTGGAGAGATTTGGTGCAACCCAGCAGGAAACCCCCTAAACTGACTGAAGGAAACATTACAAGATTCATTAAACAGGGAATTAGAAATCCAAGCTCAGGCCATAGCAGAGGCCTGCAGCAGAAGGAAATCAGAAGGGATTTTGCTTTCATTTTTAAGTATAAGAATTCTATTTTTAAAAAATAAAATCTCCATTCTGATCTCTAGGCTGGACCTGGACCTATGAAATTGGATGTTTTTCTTAGATATAACTTTCATCAATGATAATTCAGAAAAATTCCAAGTAGATATGTGTACAGAAAAGATGATTTTGATGTTTCACTTTTCTCAAGCAGCACATGTTGGCTTACAACAACAAAATGCTGATCATGTGTATCCATATGAAATAAAACAGCACAGAAATACCAAAGATGGCCAAAACCTCTCTCAAGTCGCACAGTCCTTTTCTTTTTTAATAGAATAAAAATCTTCAAAAATAGATTTTTAGAGCATAATTCCAACTGCACTTTTAAAAACAACTGTAAGAGCACATGAAATAGATTGACTATAATGAAAACCTGTTTTGAGATCTATCTAGATGAAAACCCCAGGTCATCCTGGTGTTGATGTTTGGAGTTCCAAGGGTGAGAGCAGCAGCTCTGAGCTTGTCCCTGCTGCCCCCAGAGCCTGCCAGACTCCAGAGCACCACGGGCAGAGGGGCTTGCACAGAGCCCCCGAGCTCGTGCGGTGCCACAACCCATCCTTGTCCTCTCCAAACATCAGCCCCCAGCAGCTGAGAGAGCACCTCTGGCTGTGTGTGCAAAGAAAAGTGGGAGCTCAGGTTCTGTCCTGAGGAGAGAGGAGTCCTTGAAGAGGGTTTGCATGAGAGGCTGGACCAGCACTGACTGTTTATTTCACCCTCCTGTACCTTGGCACTCACCCCAGAGCTGGGCTGCAGCCCCACCCTCCTGCTCTGATGTGATGGGGCAGCAGCAGACCAGCAGATCAGCCCTTCCCTTGCTCCAGGGGGGAATGAATCCAACCCTCCCTCCCTCCCTTCCTTCCTGGCACTCTCCTCATCACTGAACCTGGAGCTCCCATCCCACGATTTCACCATTCCAACATGAAACTGTTGAGCTCCCATCCCACAATCTCACTGCTCCAACATGAAACTGCTGAGCTCCCATCCCACAATCTCACCATTCCAACATGAAATTGAGTTCCCATCCCACAATCTCACTGCTCCAACATGAAATTATTGAGCTCCCATCCCACAATCTCACCATTCCAACATGAAATTGAGCTTCCATCCCACAATCTCACCATTCCAACATGAAATTGTTGAGCTTCCATCCCACAATCTCACCATTCCAACATGAAATTGAGTTCCCATCCCACAGTCTCACTGCTCCAGCGTGAACTCATTGTATTTCAACCACCACACGAGTGCAAATATTGCTGGACATATCTGCAAGTGTAAATAGAGCAGTAAAGGGCTCACACTGAAAGAGGAGAAATTTGGGTGAGGTGTGGGAGGGGCTGGGATGGAATTCCCAGAGCTGTGGCTGCCCCTGGATCCCTGGCAGTGCCCAAGGCCAGGCTGGGTGTTGGGACAGTGGAAGGTGTCCCTGCCATGGCAGGGCTGGGCTGAGATGAGATTTAAGGTCCCTCCCGACCCCACCATTCCACAGTCCCACACTGCACAAGGTTCAGCACTGGAAAACCCTGGATCTCAGCAGGTTCCTGATGGAAACACAGACCCAAGGCACTGCCCCACCCTGCTGAAGCACCTGGGCTGCACAGCACCCATTTTACAGCTAAATCAGGATTTGTTCCCTTCCAAGACGCGACACAGCCAATTTGTGATGCCATTGCTGGTGCAAACCATTACTGATATGAAATGTAATACTTAAATACACACTGCAGCTTTGACTTCTCTCTCGTTCTCAGTATACTTAATTCTGACAGCTCTAAACAAATGTCAAACTTGCTTTCAATTTCCTCCCTCCTCCTCCCCACACTTTGTGCTGGTGCATTGCTAACAGAATTAAAACTTGAAAATAGCCTTAGGCTTTCCAACCACTTTTGAGCGGGATCGGAGGCTTTTGTCTATTTCAGAATAAAAACTCAAAGATAGTAATTTTGCCATATTTTTAAATAATAAACCAACAAATGTTCATAGCTAAAATGGGCTGTAAAATGCAAAGAACAAAAAAAAAAAAAAAAAAAGCCACCAAACCAAAAACCCACCAAGAAAAATGGATACCATATTGCAAAGGAAAAAGAGTTAGATTGTCATGAATCTGAAAGGAAATCAATAGGACAACTTTGGAGACCCATTTCAATCTGTTGTTGACATTGTTTTCTAGTAGTAATTTTCTCAAAATGTTAACAGTATTGAGTTTGCTTATTGATTCTATTATTTTTGACCTTGCATTAGTGTGGGCTAATCTTACATGCCATAAAATTTCCTTTCACAGCTAAAATTATTGTAGGGCTCTGGGGGAAAGTTACAATCAGGTCACAGCCCCCTCAGGATTTAGATGAGCAGATAACTGGCAATAATGAGTTCTTTTCCCTTTCCAGATACCTTTCTGTTGTTTCTCACAGACTTTAGGCAGCATTGTCATACAAGTGATTGGAATATGGGCGAAAATCCCAAAATCCCAATAATTTGAGGGTCTCCTGTGCCCGGGGGTGTGGCTGCGGAGCTCGTGGCATCACCAGCTGCTGCAACATTTCTGATTCAGCAGCAAAAAGATCCTCTCCACTCTGTAACAGCAAAAACCACAACATGAAGAGGCTGAGATTATCCTCACTCTATAAATTTATGCCGTGTATTCTTATCCACACACCTGTGAGACCTTATTTTCATTCCCTCTTCCTGAAGCATTAATTACAGAGCCTTTATTTTTCCTCAGGATTCCTGTATTAAGTGCTCAGAAGGGGCAGTGCTAAATTAATCAGCAGCTGCTCCATGGTTCAATAGTTTAGCAGCTTCCCAGTACTTAAACATTTCTCAGAAGACAAAGCCATTTGTTTCAGGGAGGATCTTCTGTGGCTCCCGACCCTCTGAATTCTCCTGGGCACAGAAAGGGAAATTTCAGCTTCAAGCTGCACACAAAATGCTAAACCGGACCTGTGCCTCTGCTCTGCTCAGAATCTAATTTTGTGAGCAAACTGCATGCAGTTTTGGGGTTAAACTGTTATTTTCCCAGCACCACAAATAGCCTGACATTTTGAGTTCCTCAGCTACAGCAGGCACCCAAACAGCCCACAGCCAGGCTGGTATCAAAAGGAGATATTTTGGATTCTGCAGCCTCAGAAAGGTCTAGACAGAGGCAGATGTTCCTCATGAAAGGAGTTTCAGAGCAGACACCAGAGCCAGGCTGAGTGCCCTGCTGGAGGGAGCCTCCCCAGGGAGATTTATCTTTGAGGCTTTTAGCCTCCAGCTCCCTTTTTAAAGGTATGGATTTCCCTGGAAACAGCAGAGCTCCATTAAAAGTCACAGGTGCCCTGGAGCTCTGCTTAGAAGATTACCTCAAATTTCATTTAATAACAGGCTTGAAACTCGAGACAAATTATTTATTACAACGGGCGATATTTTTGTCTGTTTTTCCCTCATGGTCATCTTAAGTGCTAAAAGGGCTCAATAAAAATTAAAAATGATAGCAGCTTATCCTGTTCTGCTGATGAAGAGTTTTTCTTTGAACCCTCTTTAAAGCTGATATATAGTTCCAAGCAAGCCTTCCATGTAATCCTAAAATAAACCAAGGAGCATTTCATCCCAGTTCATCCCTGGTTAGTTCATCCCAGCCTCGTGTTCTGGTTTTAGTTTTGATGTCCAAACCTGACAGCAGCAATCACTATGGGAACACAGAGCTGAGCGTGCACAAAAAAGCAGGAATTGGGACTAGACAGACGAAAAGCACAGATTTTTGTACAGGTAGGGTTTGGAAAGTTCATCAAGAGAAATGTCAAAAATAAGCTGAGCAGAGAAAGAATTTTCATTTTCTAGTAGACAGTTTAGAAAATTTTGAAAGATTCACCCTCCTGCTCTGCATTTTGATTAGGAAAAACATCCCCAAAATCTTTGTTCTAAAGAGAGTCCTTAGAAACAATCACACAAATCAGGTAAAAGGGTAGGGAGTATATTTATGAGTAAAAGTTGTGACTTCGAAATAAATTTGAAATAAATCTCAAAACAAGATGAGATCTCTGTTAAAAAATCCATATCAAACCAGAGTTTTCTTTGAAAGCTGTCGTTCCTTTTCCTCCATAAATGAGATTAGTGGGCACACACTTGTTGAACATTTGGGTTTTACTGGACCAGTATTTCCCCACTGAAAATAATTTCATTGCAATAATGTCACAAAGTATTTCTTCACTAAATCAGATGGGAGAAGTTTAATTTTGCCTTCATGAAACCTGTGGGTTTTTCTAGATTAACAAGGGCTATTAGAGTTTTTGTTCCTTACTTTAAACAACTTTAAAAGACGCTTCGTTAACGACAAGAAGAGAGCAAGAAGTCACATAATGAAAAATTCTCTCACTGCAAGGTCTCTGTTGTCCCTGGAATTTGAGGAAACAGCTTTCATCCATCGAGTTGGAAATGCCATGAGCACTCCAGCACAGTCCTTCAACCCACTAAGAAAATACTTGAGCACTTACTTAAATATTATCCAGGTTGTCTAATCTGTGTTGTCTATTTCTTCTGTTATTACATTTTTGTGGTATTGGAGAAAGAACAAAGGATGGAAAAGTTGGAGAAGATTTAAAGAAGCATGAAGCCAAAATAACTTACAAGACTGGAATGATTTTTTGTTTTTTAACCTCAAGGGGGAAAAGCATTTTCCAAGACCTAATTTGATAAACAATCAGTTTTGTTTCTCTGCAGCCCAGTTTAAAGGAATTCAAGAAATCAAAACAGAGAGAGATTTTCCCTATTGAAATGACACAGGCATGGGCATCTTTTGATTTTTGCTGTAGGAGCCCTCTCAAACTCAGACACAAAGGTGAGACAAGCCCAAGCCAGTCCTCACAACATCCACCAACAGGAACTTCCAGGAGCTCTTACATGCAAGAATAATCCTCATCAGAGGGTTCCTAGCAGGGAATTCAAGGGAACTCGAGCTGCTCAGCAGTTGTACAGGCCCCATTAGGTCTAGGTGGAAGCTGACAGAATTTAGGGACGAGTCTCCCTCGAGCTATGACGATCCTGCTCGTCCCTGGCAGTGCAAATGCACCTTAAAGAGAGCATGAATCACATTCAGGGATGGCCAAAAAGGTCCCAAACCCTCAGTGAACAGCACTGAGACCTGAGCTGCAAAGTGGCTTTCAGAGCATTTCTCTTTGCCCAGCAGCACGGGGATGGAGCCTGGTGTCCCCCAAGCCCCAAAGTGACAACATTCCATCAGCTTCTGCCTCAGCTCACGGGTCCTGCAGCCCCCTCTGCCCGTTTCCTTGAGCGTTTTGTTTGTCTGCTCTGGTTTTTATTTGTTTGTTCTAAAATGTATTTATTTGTTTCTTTATTTTGTTTCCACTCCAGCTATATTTAAGGATTATCCTAAGGGGTACCAAACCCAGACTCTCCCTTCTCTACAAAACCTCCTGCATGAACTCTGAGAAATCAGTCCCTGCTCTCTTCCTCCATCTTTCTAAAGGCATTTTCAAGTTGGGGACCTCATGTCCCACAGGTTTCAATCCACAGAGGATTTGCAAATTGAGCAAAGGAACATTGGTTTATAACACCATTATTAGGTGGTTAAATTTTACATCTTCCAATAATCAGCAAGCTGGAAATTTTACATTTTAAATTCAGGGGGGTGAAGGGGAGAGAGCTGAGAGAATTGCAGAGAACTGCCAAGGGCACCTGTGTGTCTCACCTCTGTTCACTTCTGTCATTATAATAGCCATATAAAACGTATAAAAATATAGATAATAAATACACATGCACATATCTAGTAGAGACAAGGTAAAAAACCGTCCCTTTATTTGCAAGGCAGAGGCCAGGCAGAGTCAAGCAGCACCAGTGGGATAAAACTTCAGAGAAATGCCCCCAGAATGGCTGCTGTGAGAGAGGCAGGGGAGAAAGGAGCCTGGGGAAACAGCTGTGGGTTCAGAGCTACAGGGGCAGCAAACAGCAGCCACTGCACCTCCCTGCAAAGGCACAGACCCCTGCGCCGTGGGGTGAGCTCCCTTAACCCAACCCACCCAGCTCCCAGCCTGCCACAACCCCAAAGCCACCCCAGCCTGGCCCTGGGGCTTTTCCTGCTGAGCTCTGGACAAGAAGCCCCAGCCCAGGGCAGCGTGCCTGTGCAGAGCCCCCTGCTGCAGCCAGGGTGGGGGCTTTGCTCAGCAGCCTCAAACAAACAGCCCCTGCACGGGGAGTCACCCAGCCTGACAGTGCCAGGGCAGGGGGCACAGGCAGAGGTTCAGTGGCTGGGCTCAGTGGTCAGCAGCTGGGCTCAGTGGTCAGTAACTGGGCTCAGTGGTCAATAACTGGGCTCAGTGTTAATAACTGGGCTCACTGGTCAGTAACTGGGCTCAGTGTTAATAACTGGGCTCAGTGTTAATAACTGGGCTCACTGGTCAGTAACTGGGCTCAGTGTTAATAACTGGGCTCAGTGGTCAATAACTGGGCTCACTGGTCAGTAACTGGGCTCAGTGGTCAGTAACTGGGCTCAGTGGTCAATAACTGGGCTCAGTATTCAGTAACTGGGCTCAGTATTCAGTAACTGGGCTCAGTGGTCAATAACTGGGCTCAGTGTTCAATAACTGGGCTCAGTGGTCAGTAACTGGGCTCAGTGGTCAATAACTGGGCTCAGTGTTAATAACTGGGCTCAGTGTTAATAACTGGGCTCAGTGGTCAGTAACTGGGCTCAGTGTTAATAACTGGGCTCAGTGTTAATGACTGGGCTCAGTGTTAATAGCTGGGCTCAGTGGTCAATAACTGGGCTCAGTGTTAATAACTGGGCTCAGTGTTAATAACTGGGCTCAGTGTTAATAGCTGGGCTCAGTGTTCAATAACTGGGCTCAGTGTTAATAACTGGGCTCAGTGTTAATAACTGGGCTCAGTGTTAATAACTGGGCTCAGTGGTCAATAACTGGGCTCAGTGTTAATAACTGGGCTCGCTGGTCAGTAACTGGGCTCAGTGTTAATAACTGGGCTCCTTCTGTGCCTGTGCTCTCACATCAGGTTCTGGCAGTGTTACCAGCCTCCCACCTCCCCAGCACACCTCTCCTTGTCTGCACACTCAGCCTCTCGTGTTTCTGGGAGCAGCTCCTGACTCATTATTAACCTGACATTTCTCCCAATTTCCCCTGTTCCCCCAGCCCCATTATTATCAAACAGCTCTGCTGTGATAGACTGCTGATCCTCATCTTCATATTGATTAATCTCATTTTCACATGCATCACCCTGATTTCCAACATCTCCAGCTCAGGCTTTTCACAGTGACTCATTTGCCAGACAGATTTTCCTTGCTGGAATCATCCCCAGCGTGGGAATGTGCTGGAGCAGTTTCAGGTACGAGGCCATATTTTGTGCAGCTAGATTAGGATAAGTCAGAAATGCATGTTCAGAACTCAGCAGAAGCATTCCAAACCCCCAGGCGTGTGGGGAATAAACTGGATCTGTCCCACAGTGCTTGCTTCCCTCTGTCTCGGGGAAGGAATATGCCAATCATGCTTGGGCTTGATCCTTATCAATGGAATTAAAATGCAATTTATTTTTTTGGATTAATTTGTAGATTAAACAGAGTCATTTTATTACGTTTATCTCGGACATCTAAAATATTTAAGTATTTAACATTACCGAGTTAGCTAAATAAATCTTTAATTTAGCATAATTAGATAGGTTTAAATTAAGAAATGTATTGATACTGCAAAATAGTTTCATATTCATTTAGAACACTAAATTAGAACTTAAAATACCTTGTAGTTTTCCCTGCTTTCCCAGTGTACAGGTCATGAAACACACTTCTCTAACAGAGCACATGCTCCTTCCCATACTCTAACCCAGACCTCACAACTTTTTCTACCATTGCATCAGAGCCTGTGCTGGCACGGGGAGGAGGCACCTGTGGTGTTGAGCAGAGAGAGGCACAGAGAAGGCTCTGGCAGTGTCCAGGAGGAGGTTTGCAGGCCTGGGGTGATGCCCGTGCCCGTGGCACGGCAGCGCAGTGCCCAGAGCTGGGCTCCTGCAGGGTCCCTGCTGCCCCACGGAGCCTGGCTCCCTGCAAGCCCTGCGATTCGCGCTGGCCCGGCTCAGAAAGCAGCTGTGGCACCCAAATCCTGGTCCAGAGCCCAGCTCCAGCTGCGCAGGGCAGCTGGAGGGAGGAGCTGGAGGGAGCCTGTGTGGGGCAGAGGGAAGGGTTCGGCTGGGGTCAAAGCTGCATCAGGAGGGGCTGCACAAGAACCATTTCCCCTCTTTTTTCTGCCCAAAAAAAGGGTGGAAAACCACTGCCAGAACCTTCTGCTGCCTTTCCTCAGCAGCAACAAGCTCCAGCCTTCCCTCAGCAAGGTTGGTCTGTGGAAAATGGAAGAGGGAAGGGTGGCAGGAGTGGAGAGAGGAGAAGCTTTGGGGTCACCTCACTGTGGGCTGCCAGTGCCTGGAGGAGCTGCAGGAAAGGTGGAGAGAGAGGATGGACAAGGGCTGGAGGGACAGGACCCAGGGAATGGCTCCCACTGCCAGAGGGCAGGGCTGGATGGGATACTGGGAATTGGGAATTGTTCCCCATGAGGGTGGGCAGCCCTGGCACAGGTGCCCAGAGCAGCTGGGGCTGCCCCTGGATCCCTGGCAGTGCCCAAGGCCAGGCTGGACACTGGGGCTGGAGCAGCCTGGCACAGTGGAAGCTGTCCCTGCCAGGGCAGGGGTGGCACTGGGTGGGCTGTGAGGTCCTTCCCACCCAGACCATTCCATGACTCTGTGAGAAGGACCATTCAGATGTGGCAAAGCCACCTGAACTAATCCAATCTTTCCTCATCTTCTAGATTTGTTCAGGCTTTCCCCCAAGCTCTTTTTCTCGCAGCAGCCCTGGCCAGAACAGGAGGATTGTTCCCCATGTCCTGGAGGTCAGGGTGGGTTTTCCTCTGCTCCAGCTGTACCCCCAGAAGAGCTCTGCTGACTCTCACTGCCCTCATGCCCTGCAGGAACTCCAAGCACTTCTTTCCATTCCCTCTCCTTGCTCAGCTGATTTTCTCACTGAGGTGCAGGACGCTGAATTTGCCTTTCTTGAGCTGCATCCTTTTCTCCAGGTTATTTCCCCTGCTTGTCTCACTTGGAATTGTAACCCTGCCTCCCCCCAGCCCCCTCAGCCCGTGTCACTGGAGCAGCAATAAGCACTTTCTCTGCTCCATCACACAGATCTCTAATGAAATATCACCAGAGCTACACAAACCACTTAACATCTCCCTCCAGCTCTACAGGGAGCCCTTGATAGGGGTTTCTGAAGGGAGTTTTTAGACTGACTGGGGTTTTCCTCTGGGTCAGGCTGTTTCCTGGGATGTCTTGTGAAGCTCTCCCAAAATCCTGTGCTGAAGAACTGACACCATCCACAGGGAATGGCTCCAGTTTTATTTTGAAAGGCAACTGCTCCAAGTTCCGAGGTGCTGGCAGGGACTGTCAGTATTTCCACCTGCTATTTTTATGTCTTCTGGATGCAACAAAGCAATATAAAAAGCTGGGTCTATCTATCAGCTGTCAACTTCTCTTCAAGCCTCTCACCAATTAAAATCGATTGAAATGATATTGCAGGATTGTGTTCAGCTCAGCCCTAACACGAGCTCACACCTGCACCCTTGCATGCTTCCTGCTAAATTCTGCTACATTAAATTGTGCTTGCATATTAATGAGCTTACATCCAGGTTTTTAATCTATGGGAACAGGAGTAGAGATCCTGTGCTTTGCTCCTGGAGCTAAATGCGGGGCTGACAAGGAATGTGCAGGATTTTGTGCTGATAAAGCTGCACATTTTTCCACAGAATTTTTAGTATTTCTCCACATAGAGGAGGATATGAGCCAGGTTCATCCGTGGACCATACAATGACAGTGGAATGAAGAAATTCTGCTTTAGCTACCCACATGTCATGGAATTGTGGAATGGCTTGGGTTGAAGGAACCCCAAAAGACCATCTTGTTCCAGCCCTGCCATGGCAGGGACAGCTCCCACTGTGCCAGGCTGCTCCAGCCCCAATGTCCAACCTGGCCTTGGGCACTGCCAGGGATCCAAGGCAGCCACAGCTTTCTGGGGTTATTCTATGGTTATTTCATGGTTATCCTATGGTTATTCTATGGTTATTTCAATGGTTATTTCATGGTTATTTCATGGTTATTTCTATGGTTATTTCTATGGTTATTCTATGGTTATTTCATGGTTATTCTATGGTTATTTCTATGGCTATTCTATGGTTATTCTATGGTTATTTCATGGTTATTCTAAGGTTATTTCTATGGTTATTCTATGGTTATTCTATGGTTATTTCATGATTATTTCTATGGTTATTCTATGGTTATTTCATGGTTATTCTATGGTTATTTCAATGGTTATTTCATGGTTATTTCTATGGTAATTCTATGGTTATTTCATGGTTATTCTATGGTTATTTCAATGGTTATTTCATGGTTATTTCATGATTATTTCTATGGTTATTTCTATGGTTATTTCTATGGTTATTTCATGATTATTTATATGGTTATTCTATGGTTATTTCATGATTATTTATATGGTTATTCTATGGTTATTTCATGGTTATTGTATGGTTATTTCAATGGTTATTCTATGGTTATTTCATGATTATTTATATGGTTATTCTATGGTTATTTCATGGTTATTCTATGGTTATTCTATGGTTAATTCTATGGTTATTCTATGGTTATTTCTATGGTTATTCTATGGTTATTTATGTGGTTATTTCATGGTTATTCTATGGTTATTTCTATGGTTATTCTATGGTTATTTCTATGGTTATTTATGTGGTTATTTCATGGTTATTCTATGGTTATTTCTATGTTTATTTATGTGGTTATTTCATGGTTATTCTATGGTTATTTCTATGGTTATTTTATGGTTATCCTATGGTTATTTCTATGGTTATTTCATGGTTATTCTATGGTTATTTCATGGTTATTCTATGGTTATTTCTATGGTTATTCTATGGTTTTTTCTGTGGTTATTTCTATGGTTATTTCATTGTTATTTCATGGTTATTTCTATGGCTATTTCATGTTTATTTATGTTTTTTTTCTGTGGTTATTTCTTGGTTATTTCTCTGGTTATTTCATGGTTATTTCTGTGGTTATTTTGCCCTTGTCCAGCAGGGAAGGCTCAGCAGGAGTTTAGGATTATGGAGATGTTTTAAACTGATCATTTTCCTGTCCCAGCACTACAGCGAATCCTGTCTCCTTCATCCACAGATCTGTGCCTGCCCTCAGCTGCATTTCCACCTGAGGCTGCGTTCACAATTTCCACATTCCCTCTAGAATTCCTTTTACTCTTCTAATGGCCATCCCCTCATTTTAGGAAACTCTTCTCATCCGATGACCCAGCTCTTAAAAACCTCACTTTAAAACCCCATTCCATCAGCGCCTGCATTTTTCATGAACTTTGGGTGCATTTGGGCTCAAGGACAGCCTATTCTTTATTTCAACACGAGGAAATAAAGCCTAGCATGCCCATTCCTGTGCTATTAACAGATCGTTCCCTTCGATCAGGTGAAAGAGTGGGATCAAAAGCAGCATTTTCACCTCGATCCCTGGTTGTCTCTGCAGCCACCAGGAGAGCCAGGGGACTCTGTGCCTGTGGTGGCATTGCTGGGGCAGGACAGGTTTCTTTGGTATTGCAGTGAAGATCCCTTAAATGTGGTTTTTTGGCTTTATTTTTTTTTTTTTTCATAAAAAATGTTCATATTTTTGAGGAGCAGGAGGGAGCAGTGACCAAGCAGCCCCAGTTTCTCCTGCTCAGCCAGTTATTCACCAGTGAGGCTCCACTGAACTGCCTCTGCAGCACTTTTAACCTAAAAAGCTCTCAGGACAGGGGCAGGTATCAAAAGGAAGGAATCACACATTTCTGACAGCCCATGAAGGGGATGTCACAAATCCATGCAGCTCCTTCTGTCACAGAAACACGGGGCAGCATCACCAGGGCTGGCCATAATCCCCTTTCCTGCACCAAACAAACACATTTTCATAGCACTCGAAGAGCAGATGAGCCTCCCTTCCCCTTGGTTTTCTCTAGGAAATATAAAATTCAGCATTCAAGGTGCTCTTTTAAAAGTAGGTTACCTCCCGATGAAAATAAGAGCCCGTATTTGTGCTGACAATAGTGGATGATGTTAGTGCTGTGCTGCCTGGATTAAAAAAAAAAAAAAAACCCAAAAAAAAAAAAACAACAAAAAAAAACCCCACAAAACACCAAGAACAAAAGATCCCTTCCCTTCCTCACTAAAATCCCCTCTGTTTGGCTCAAGGACACCTTTTACCACTTGCAAGAAAACCCCTTCCACCTGGTTGAATTGCGGACTGCAGACCAACACACTCATTTTCACAACAAGGCAGGGAAACTTTCTCAACAGCCAAGACTTTTAGGAGATTTTAATATTTCTTTGGGACATCTTATCCCCCCTGAAATAAAGCAAGCAGATTTTTCCAGCAAAGACCCATCTCCCGTGCGTGCCCCCGGAGCTGCAATCCCTCCAGTCCTCCCTGTAAGATCTCTAATCTTTCCAGTCAAGCACTAAAGCTGCTAATATAAATATTTGCAATACTCTCCTGTGCTGGAGAGCCCTGAGTGATGAGCTGTGCTGTAATTCGCAGCCCACTGGCCGTGGGTGCTGTTTCCAGTCCGCAGCAGGAATGTGGTAGCCTGACAGAGAGCATTAAACAACCAGGGGGTTTCACACAGGGCTAACTCCAGGCTCGGCCACTTCCAGCAAAATGCTACCAAGTGTAGCTGCTCCTCCTCACCAGGCTGAGTAAATCAGGGGCACTGAGTGGGCTGTGAGAGGCAGAGAACAAACCTGGATTTACAGTGCGTGCCCCTCAGCGAAACGGGAGATTTGCTGCAGTTATTTTGGCCTTATTAAAGTGTAATATGAACGTCCACGTGAGGAAATTTGTTATTCCAAAGACACTTCCACAGCAAAGAGAGCTATATTTAGAGCCAGTAAGCATCCTGCGTTGCATAAGGTGGCATTTGTGCCACAAGGGACTCGCGGGGCATAATTCACCAGTGACAGGAAGGCTCCTGGCTGCTGTTCCTGGGGTAATAAAGACCTCTGGAGAGCAAAGCAAAGGGGGTGTCCTGGGGAGCTGCAAGTTCAGGGGGTGGCCTTTGTGGTTTGGTTTATTTCTTTAATGAAAATTGCTCTCTAAATTTTTTTTAGTCAAAATTACTCATTTCTGTCTCTATGACGCTTCCTTCTGGTGTGGTAGGAGTTAAATACTATCAAACCTTAAAAAGAATAATAAATTAAATAAAAGCACCAGATCAGCACTAAAACTTAGCTTTAAGAGTGGCCTGTTCCTGTTTGATGCTCTGCACAAGTTTGGCAAGCTCAGCGTGAGGGCATGGGGCACTTGTGAGACAGAAATCATTGTTTGTAAGTACAGAATGGATTTGAGCTCCTGCTTCTTCAGTGAGGCTGAGATTTCACAACTATTCCAAGACTGGGCTGGTTTTGGGCTATAACACACTATAAATCAACTGTCCCTGGCACACCAAGCAAGTTTCTTCTTTTCAGGAGATTTTGGCAAGTGGAGTGTGATTCTTAGGTGCCATTTTTAGAAGAATAATATTGATAAAAGAGCAGTAACTAAAAATTTAGTGTGTGTGTGTGGGGGAAACGATATTAAACCAACTAGCTGTACCTCTACCTAGAGTACCCAAATCCCTGGTGAGGAAAAGAAAGTCTGGCTATTTTCTTTGAACTTTCCAGAAGTGTCATCTTGTGATTTCTCCCTGCTCTGGGACAGACTCAGCCCTTTCCCCACTTGCCAGAGTAGATCTGACTGCCTGGGTTCTGTTCCCTGTCCTAGTTCAAAGCAGTTTTGTCAGTTTGATGACTTTTCCTTATTTTGCAGAAGAATAAAGCTTTGGAACTGGTCCTGACCAACCAAGAGCTTTGCCATCCCATGGCCTGTCCCACACCAGCTTTTCCTGTGTCAGCTCAGTCGGGGTAAATCAATTTGATTGTGAAAAACAGAGCAAAACCCCCAAAGCCCCTCTAAAAGTACTCGAGGCAGCCCAGGGCCCTGGCCCAGGGGCTGAGCTCTCCAGGCTCTGAGCATCCCCAGGGGCTGAGCTCTCCTGGGCTGAGCCCCAAGCACAGCTGAGGCGTCTCAGAGATGCGCACTGCAGGTCACAGCCCAGGAGGGCAGGGACAGGGCTCCACCAGAGCCAGAATCCCCCAAAACCTCCAAACCCCAAAGACTGCTCTGCTAAAACCCTACAGGAACGGTGAGCTGCAGAGGGAAACCTCTAAGAGACCTTGCTGCTTGAATCATGATTTCCCTCTGATTAGTTCCCCATTTCCTCCCTTGGTGGCATTTTGTCCCCCTCCAGCTCTTTGTCCCTTTCCTTTTCCAGCTGGGAGATGTTTTTGGGGTATTTAGGGTACCCCAAATGTCGGCACCGTCTTTGATAGCTTTTGTTCCCTTAGCGAAGCTCAAATGAGTCTGGCAGAGAGTGAAATGATGTGAATCGTGTGAGTAAGAGGTGGCCACACCTGGCAGCAGCTGGCCATGGTCTGCAGGAGTTTTGCACAGAAGGAAAGCTCGGGTCCCAAAAGTCAGCAAAGCAAAGGATCTCGGAGCTGGGGGGCTGGGAAGAGAACTCCTGGAGCTGCTTCTCGTTAAGATACAAGTGCACAATAAAATGGAATGCAGAAAATCAAATCTCCATGGTTTGTGGTGTTTTGCCATTTACCTTCAAGGTGGTTTTTTTTTTTTTTTTTTTTTTTTTAAATAAAAGGCATGAGAAAATGATAAAGAGAATAAACACAACCAAAGGACTGAGCAAAAAATAGTGTGGGAGTAACAAAGGCCACAGCCCCTCTCTCAGTCTGCTGAAAAGTCAAAGACATCCCCACACCACAAAGCAGAGACTGAATTTTGTGGAGTTAGGTTAGAAATGACCATCCAGACTTTCCAGCCCCTAAGGAAAGCCACTCAGCCACTGCCTTGCAAAGGAAACCTTTCTAGAAAACTGTACAGAGGATATTGCTTCCCTGCAGCAGAGCAGAACTGCTCTGCACCAGGCAAACCCAGGTGTTCTTTGTCTTTTTCCTGCTCTGGATAACACACCAAGGCATTTCAGAGACCTCAGCTCAGCTGACACGAGACCATCGGCTGCTCACAAAAGAGCCCAGCCCAGCCCAGCCTGCAGGGAGTGGAGGGATCTGCAGCACCCCAAGTTCTGAGAGGCAGCACTCAACCACTGACACTGAACTCTGCCCGCCTGGAGCAGCTCCAGGTGAGGAGCACAGCCCAGGTGAGACCTGTTCTGCACCAGCAGCGGGGGCAGGAGAGGCCCCACGCAGCCCAGGGTCTGAGCTCTGCTTCCAGCCCAGCTGGGAGGACTCAGGGTGGCTTCAGCAAACACTGGAGCAGAAAATGAGAGCTGCCACAGCCTCTGTGAGATGGCTCCAGGCACAGTTTATTTCCCTCATCATTAACAATGCGTGTTCTGATGAGACACCACCATTGCAATCTGCTCCAAAAGCCCAAAATAAGATTCCAAACGTTTTATGCATATTGGCAGCCACGTATTCTCTGCAAACATGATTTTCCACTCAGGTCATAATGCCATCCTAAACTCCGAGTAAATTTCTGCAGCTAAGTTCTAAACCCCTGAAAGCAGCATTTTATAATGGAAATGCTGATCCAAGCTCAACCAGAGCAGCAAGAAGAGTGCCACACACTATAAAAATAAAAGTGAATCATAAAGCAGTTAAGGTTTGATTACTGTAAAATACCTGGGCTTGAAATTTTGATTCAGGCTTGGGGTTTTTTTAATTACATCTCATGACCTAGAGATACTTTTTGGACAGATAATGTCTGGGGAATTAGATCAAAGATGCTTTTTGTAACTTCAGAATACAGCACTAATGTGTTCGGTGGTCTCCTTGAAGCATAAAACACAAGACTTTGAAAGTTATTTGGTCTGCTTGTAAATAACAGTGGGAAGTGGAGCCTGCAATTAAAGAGAAACTCCTTCTCTCAACCCCAGCCAACCAAAATTGAGATTTCTAGGGGTAAATCAAAAAAAAAAAAAGGAAAAAAAAGAAAAAAGGAAAAGCCTCCCAAGATTTCAAAGATGCCTGGTAGGAATATTTCTTAATTGAGCCATGCTTTAGAGCTGCATGGAATTGTTCTTATTAAAAATTGAATAAGAACAGAGGAGAAGAACATGGGAGCTTTTGAGAGATTAGAGCTTTGTAAGATTTACTTAAAAGGTTTCTATTAGACTTCAGGGTTTCTCTCACGTCATAAAAGCTCACCTCCACACAAAATAATCTGAAAAATTGGGGTTCCAGCCACCAAGGCCTGCAAGCAGGGATTGGAAGCCAAGAAAAAGCCTTTCTCTGCAGGACAGTGGCCGTGCTGGTGCTGGTCCCATGGGTTTGCTTTGGATGCCAAATAACCACCACGTTGTTTCTCAGCTTGGCAGGTTCATTTTCAACCCACACTTCTCCCTGAAACTTCTGATTTAACTCTACGAGAGCTGTCCCACTTCCCTGTTTCCCACCCCATTTCCAGTGGGTTTCCTTACCCTGACAACATCCCTGAATCTCAACATCCAGAGGGGACCAGAGGGATTCCATCTATTTAAAAAAATCTTCCCCAGGAAGAACAGGATATAAAACCTGGCTTAAAGTCACTGCAAGCCCCGTCCCCCTTCTGGAGTTTTATCACCTTTCTCCACTAAAATTGCAGGTTTGCTTTGAAATCCTTAAAGAAGCCACCTGCTCTCTTGTTTTGGAACCCACCTGCAAAAGTGGAGCTGGGAGATTGATCAGAGGGAGACCAAGCCCCTCTGAGTCCTGGGCTCCCATCTGTGCCAGCCCTGCCTCAGCAAGGGCCCCTCCTGCTCCCTGCCAAGCTTGGCATCATTGGCACTGAGGCCTTGAGCTCTTGTTTTTCTGGCTCTCAGATTCTGTGCTGCTTTAGTGTGCAACTCTGAGCTTCACGTTAAGTGTTAGCGAGTTCTCCTCACAGGGTAGGCAGACAAAACAATCCTTTTCCAGCTTGTGCAGGGACAGATGATCCAAATCTCAGGCCAAGAGCACAAACAACGTGGGCTGGAGAGAGAACAAGCAGGATGGGACTGCATGGGCTAAAGCTGGAATTGGACAATTAATCCCAATATGCAGCTGGACCAAAACTTAGAAAAGTGTGAAAACTCGTGACCTGTCATCCATTTTTTGTGACCATTTTGGTGCACCTTGGGAGTAGCCCTGGCTGGGCTCTTGTGCTGCCCAAGGTGTGCCCATTAAGGCCTTTTAATAAATTAATTTGTTCGGTAACTCTGTCCAGCCTCTGTTCTAGGTCAGCCTGCACAAGGCATCAGTTCACTTTGGGGATTTCACAAATGAAACACTTTCATGATGTGATGCTGATCTTGGCCCCTCTTGCCTTCCCAGCTCCTTCACCTGGCTCACAGAACACTTTCCCATTTGGGGTTTTTGTACCAAAATCTCCAATGCCACATTCCCAACCCATCTCCCTCTTTGCAGAGTTAATCCTGAGTCTTCAGAACTACCAGCGGACAGAGGAAGCTTGAAAAAAGAAAAAAAAAATGCTGCTGAGTGTGGCTTGGGCTGATATGAAAGATACGTGGGAATAAAAATGCTGCTAACACTGGTATCACTAATAGCAATTAAAGATTTCCCGATTTGCTTTAGTTTGAATGGGGGCAGCTCTTCTGGTCAATCAGGAATTTGTGGACTGCTGGGGAGGAAAAAAAAATAAAAATAGAGGAAAAGCAAGAATGATGGGTTTAATCAGGAAATTTGGAGCACCCCAAGTTCCTGTGTCTGAGCTGGCACAGCCACAGAGCCTGAGTGGCTCAGGAGATCCCCAGCATCACTCCCCACCTCATATTTTGCTATTAAATTGCATTTTTAGGGCTCTGCCAGTGCAGTGCATAAACTCAGCCTCCCTGACAGCTTCCCCTGAGGGAGTTTGAAGCCTCCCCTGCTGCAGAGGTGGAGAGGGGCAGGAGGGGCTCCTGGGCACCCCAGGCTCCTTCCAGGAACGCAGCGAGTCCTGGTGCTCTCAGCCCAGCCAGGATTTACTGCTGGAACCTCAGAGCCCCCATCCCGAAAATCCAGAAATGATTAAAAGCAGCTAAGTGGGAATAAAAGGATGTTCCTGCTGTGCCCAGCTCTTCTGGGAACTCCTCACTCCTGCAGTCAGTCCTTCTGGGAACAGCCTCAGAGCTGCTGCTGTGCCTGAACTTGCTGGAGATGGAGCCAAGCAAGGAACTGGAATGAATAATTGAATCTGGAAGTTCAAGCTTTTCATTTATGCTACATTTATCAGTAAACTTTGGTTTGGTCTCGTGGTCTTTTCATTCATGACAACAAATGCCCTGAATTTTAAATTAAGGGGGGAAAGAGTAAGATAGGGAATAATTAAAAGGTATGATGTGGTTAATGATAAAAGGGAGATAAATTTAAACCACTTAGAAAAGACCTTTTGGGATAATTCACCAAAGAAAAGACACCAGGATGGGCTGCACAAAGAGAAATGAAAGCAGAGCCCACCAGCTGTACAAAAATCACTTTAAAGCAGTCTGAACAACCTTTCAGCAAATATGAATGAAATCTAAACTTACGTGCAACAAAGTTGCTGGGTTTTGCCTTAAAAAAAATCCTTAGCCTGCTAAAAAACTGATTGTTACTCATCTTACCAACTTAGGCATTTCTAAAAGCCTCCCTAGGAATATTCTCCTGTTTTAGAACCTTAACATCCCTTCTTAGAACAACACCACAGCAAAGGAAATTTGATTTTTGTGATGTGCTAAACACTTCCTTAAAAGAACTGAAAGGGATTTTTAAGTTTTCAGCAGGGCAGGCTGCCTTGTAGTCACAGAATATTCAGCTGTGATTTCAACAGGAGAGCTCTGCTCTTCAGTGTTAGCTCACACAAACCACTCCAAGGCTCCCCTATTCCTTGTACAGAACCAGAATAACTGGAAAAGTTCATGTACAGCTTAGTTTTCTCTTTCTTTAACTGGAGATTACAAAATTATTGAGAATTTACTGATACTGGTCTGAAGAGTCAGATGTGGTACAAGATATAATTAGAAAAAGCAGCAAATTGTTTTGAGGTAAACCTCTTATAACCCATATAATTATCAAGATTTCTCTCTCTCTCTTTTTTTTTTTTTAATGCCAATTAATTACATTTTAAGTGTTGGCTAAAGAGAAACTCCTGTAAAAAAGAGGAGTTTAAACTCCTTTAAAAAAGAAAACCAGCCATAGAAACGGCAGACAATGAGAACTGTCAATTTTGGGGCAGTTACTCACATAGCAACCCTCTGTGAGCTCAAATATGGTTTAGCACGTATTTATTGCAGGGGCTCTGCTCACACAAACCTTGTGCTCCCTGTGTAGGGCCATCCCCAGCTCAGGCACTGCTATTGCACTGTTTAGTGCATCAGCCTCAAACCACTGCCACCCTAAATGCACTCCAGAAT
This sequence comes from Anomalospiza imberbis, assembly GCF_031753505.1. Classification (NCBI taxonomy): domain Eukaryota; kingdom Metazoa; phylum Chordata; class Aves; order Passeriformes; family Viduidae; genus Anomalospiza; species Anomalospiza imberbis. Next base: position 13,215,427 of record NC_089697.1, on the reverse strand, counting down.
GGTGACTACATCAACATTTTGTGGGTAACAGATAAAATCTAATGGGCAAAGTCTCCAGCTGCTGCTGCCGTTCATTTTGATAAAACACTAGCCATGAATAATTAGTATTCATTTGCTCTAATTAAGGCAGCTCGCTAATGGGAGCTGGATTTAGAACGGGTGGAGCAGATTCCTGGGGTGGGCACGGGGCTGCTCCCCAGGACAGGAGGAGTGGGCAGGGATTGCCAGCAGCACCCTGGGCTGCAGCATTTCAGGTCCCCCAGCTCCTGAGAATTCTGCCCAAAGCAGAAATTCAGTACTGCAAGAGCAGAGCAGATGCACAGAGGCTTTTCTTTCTTTATTATTATTATTATTATTATTATTATTATTATTATTATTAGGCCGTAACTTGTGTACGAGTGAACAAGCAAAGGATGGAGCAGGCAGGGGAATTTTACAGCTCTGCTGGGAGCTGAGGAGCTGTGCCCCGGGGCTGGAGCTGCCCAGAGAGGAGATGGAGATCCTCTCTCCTGTCTGTAACCACGTGGCTCATCATCATCATCATCATCATCATCATCATGATGCCCAAAATCCCTCCCTGTGCCTCGGAGCATCATCCCAGCACTGCTGGGGCCGCCAAGCTTGGTGCTGGGAGCACTTCCATCCTCCTGGGGCTCCAGGCAAGGCCCTGGACTCCCTTTAACCCCTGGCACATCACACACAGGGACATCTGCACCCCGAGCTCCAGCACTGCCTTGGCATTCCCGAACCCCTCAGATCTGAGCTCCTTATCTCGGGCACTGCTGGAGCACTCCTGATTGCTCGAGCTAAGCGGCAGCACTGCTGTGACTCCAGATACAACCTCACACCTAGAAATTCCTTCTGCTTGGTGCCCTGCCCCTCTCCAGTCTGGGAACTGATGCTCCCAGCCCCAGAGGAGAAGGAAATCCCTCGTCCTGCTGGTGTCCAGCTCAGCTGAGGGGTGACACTGCTGGGAGCTGCTCCAAAGCTCATCCTGCACCAGTGTCCCTGTGCAGGACACGCTGGGAGAGAGGAGCAGCCAGCCCTGCCCGGGGATGCTGGCCAGCCCTGCCCGGGGATGCTGGCCCGCCCTGCCCGGGGATGCTGGCCAGCCCTGCCCGGGGATGCTGGCCAGCCCTGCCCGGGGATGCTGGCCAGCCCTGCCCGGGGATGCTGGCCAGCCCTGCCCGGGGATGCTGGCCAGCCCTGCCCGGGGATGCTGGCCAGCCCTGCCCGGGGATGCTGGCCAGCCCTGCCCGGGGATGCTGGCCAGCCCTGCCCGGGGATGCTGGCCCGCCCTGCCCGGGGATGCTGGCCAGCCCTGCCCGGGGATGCTGGCCAGCCCTGCCCGGGGATGCTGGCCCGCCCTGCCCGGGGATGCTGGCCAGCCCTGCCCGGGGATGCTGGCCAGCCCTGCCCGGGGATGCTGGCCAGCCCTGCCCGGGGATGCTGGCCAGCCCTACAGAGCTGTGGCTACCAGGGCTGCAAGCCCCAGCACCGGGAATGCTGCAGGCAAGGCTGGGAGCGGGGGAAGAGAAACCAGGAATCAAATCCCAGGTCAGAGCTGGAAAAAGAAACAGAACCTGTGCTTGTCTTGTTCCCTCCAGAGGGGAAATCAGTGTTCTAGGGGATGTGGAGGGCTCTTACAGAGCAGGAAGAGAGGAAAATGCAGCTGGAATTTAGGATCGCAATATGCCAGGTTAGCCTTTTGAACTGGGTATCTAAAGCAAGTTTCACAATTGTATATATCAATACTTGTGGGCAGTATGCAGGCCAGGGATAACCTGAGTTGTGCAGGGAATGAGCAAATGATGCTTCATCTGTTGCATTATTGTTTGGGTTTTCTGTCCTTTGAAAACACAAAAATTGTTGGCACTTTAAAAAATAATTCCCACTTAGGTTCTCCTTAAATGCCTCCCCTTCACTAATTCTTTTACGTTTTCTGTTAATTAAAAGGAAACAATTACACTCATTAAATCAGTGGAATTTACAGTTCAACACCTCTGCCTTTAAAATGGTAAAAATAATTTCAAATTCTCAAAAAAAAATCCCCCCAAAATTATTACTATTTACCCCAAATTCCACTTTTTTGTTCCCCTCTCTAAAATGCCACGTGGGAGAAGGCCAAATCACATATTAAGCACTTCTAAAGGGCTCAATAAGACAATCAGGTTTGCTGTGGGAACGGTTATAGATTCTGCTCTGCACCAGTGTTAGTTGGCTCAGCTATAAAATATCTATATCTCTGTATCAATGATAGATGACCCGGGATAATAAAAGATCTTGACTTGCGTGTATGTTAACAATTAATGGGATGTATAATGTATCACACACTGTGTGTGGAAGGTAATAAAGAGGTGTAAATGAGAATTACACTGGTTAATTGGTGTCATTAATGGTTCTTTTGTTCTGCTAGAAAAGCAGTGTCTTATTCTGAGGATGATGTTGGAGGGCTGAGTGCAGAGCCCGGAGTTGAGATGAGTTAAAAATGCCAGCTCGGCCTCTCTAGGGATCTGTGCTGGGATCCTGCTTGGAAATCCAGATTGCACCCTCTCAGCCAGGCTGGTTCCTCCTCCCTGGGACTGCCCGCGGGGCTCAGCCCTGCCCTGCCCAGCAGAGCCGCGAGGTTCCCTCCGCTGCCTCTGCAACGGGCCAGGAGCTGCTCTCCCTGTTTTCCTGGCTCAGCCTCCTCCTGATCCCCCCTGCCCATCCCATCTGCATCCCACGCAGCACACCCAGCACATCCCTGCGCTGATGATGCTCAAATCCATCTTCCCCCCACCCCACCCTGTTTAATCCCCCGTTTCCCTCCTGCCCTGCCCCAGCAACACCCCTGCCCATTTCTCTGGTGCTGTTTGGCGACCCAGCTTCCCAGAGTTTGGAAAATCCAGTCCTGCAACCCCCAGCTGCCTGGAAGCGATGCTCTTTATCCAGGACTCCGGGAATATTTAGCGACAGAGAGGCTCAACTGCAGATGTTGGAAAGGGAAGGGGAGGGGTTAAATAATTTCTCTGTCTCGAGAGGGAGCTGGGACCCAAAGGCAGGGTCCCAAACCCTGTCCCGTCCAGAAGCACGTGCTGCTATGCCTCTGTTTGAGGAGACAGAGCCCTGGAAATGCAGAGCACTGCAAAGCCCCCGCCCGCCACTGGGCACAGACCTCAGAGCCCAGGGCTGGCAGCTCGGGAGGAGAGCCAGCTCCCATCCATCACCTTAGAGGTGAATCCCGCTAACCGCACCAAAAATATTTAGCAATTAGAATAAAAGATACCTTTTTAACGAGTGACTTTTTAATCAGCTCTGCCGTGCTGTAAATCAGCGGGGCAGGCTGTTTGCCAGAGGCTCAGTGCTCGGCTCTGGATTCCCAGGGCTGCAGGAGCAGGGCTGAGCTGTGCCCACCGGCAGCAGCACGGGCATGGGGGTCCGGGGCCACGCAGAACGCCATAAAATCTCCGTGCCGTGCTCAGACTCCTCATTTCCATCCCCCACCAGCGCTCCAGGCCTCATTCAGTGCTGGTGGGAGAGGCCAGGGACGCGCTTGGCACCGCCAAAGCCTCCAGAAAGGCTCTGAACTCAGCTTCCAACACAGGCACAGCTGAGCAGAGGGGCCTGGCACGCTCAGGCTGCTGCAGGAACACGGCCCCACGCTGCTGGGGACTGGAGTGGGCACGGGGGTGGGCACGGGGACAGGACACAGGGATGGCACGGGGATGGGCACTGGGGTGTGGCTCAGGGATGGGCACAGGGATGGACACAGGGACAGGGCACAGGGATGGACATGGGGATGGACATGGGATGGACATGGGGATGGGCACAGGGATGGACACGGGGAGGACACGGGGATGGACACTGGGGTGTGGCTCAGGGATGGGCATGGGGATGGGCACAGGGATGGGCACTGGGATGTGGCTCAGGCATTGGCACAGGGATGGGCACAGGGATGGGCATGGGGTGTGGCACAGGGATGGACACGGGGTGGACACGGAATGGACATGGGGATGGGCACAGGGATGGACATGGGGAGGACACGGGGATGGACACTGGGGTGTGGCTCAGGGATTAGCACAGGGACGGGGCACAGGGATGGGCACAGGGATGGGCATGGGGATGGGCACGGGGATGGGCACGGGGATGGGCACGGGGATGGACACAGGATGGACACGCGGATGGGCACTGGGGTGTGGCTCAGGGATGGGCACAGGGACAGGGCACAGGGATGGGCACGGGGATGGACACGGGGATGGACATGGGGATGGGCATGGGGATGGGCACAGGGATGGACACGGGATGGACATGGGGATGGGCATGGGGATCAGCACAGGGATGGACACGGGGTGTGGCACAGGGATGGACACGGGGATGGACACTGGGGTGTGGCTCAGGGATTAGCACAGGGACGGGCACAGGGATGGGCACAGGGACGTGTCCTGCCCACCTGCAGCAGGCACAGCAGCAGGCACACTCTGGTTAACTCCCGTGGCTCTGCAGCAGTGACAGCTGTGTCACCACAGGTGTGCAGGTCAAACACAGCTCCTGACTGAACGCTTCACGCCTGAGCTCAGCCTCCCAGCCTAACAAGATCCCTTCCCCAGACGTGTCCTGGCACTGACAGACACTCAGCAGCCTGGCCTTTCCAGCTCAGGGATGTTCTGTGGGCTGAGGCCATGCCAGGATCACCCCCTTGGGCTGGGAATACCAAACACTCAAGGACAACATTTAATGCCAAAACCAAGGGCTGGATTTTCCAAAGCTGCTCCGGCCACTGTTGCTAAACCCAAGTTCTTTAGAGGGTTAATTGGCTTTGTAAAAAGCAGCCTGTGCTCTCTGGAAACTCCACTTCAATTACCATATTTAATAAATTAATTCAATAATGGTACAAAGAATGTCTGACTGGAGGCTGCATTCATCTCTAGCTTAATCCACTTCTGTAGCAAGCTCCAGGTGCAATGGGATGCCTGAAGAACACCATAAACCCTCACAATAACACCCTCCCCAACCCCTGCTCCTGCCCTGTTTCACTTCTACCCAGAACCAGCTTTAAGCCCCGAATCAGAGCGTTCCCCCATCTGGATAAAAAGTATGATTTTTTTCCTAGCATTCTCTCACACTACAGACATCTGTAGGATTTAAAAATTTTAGAGCATTTTGAGTACATCATTTCTCTTGAACAAATCTGCATAACTGAAAGCAAACAGGCAATATAAAAATGCATTTGTGTGATCATCATTTTAAGGGTTGACTAAAGCCTTTTTAGGGAGACAATTAGAAATGCAGAGGGAGTGTGGCTGATTTATGTCTGTGACAGATTCACTGACTGCTCTGTCTTGGTGTATTCTGAGCTCTCCTTTCCCATCACCAATGGGTAAACAGCCCCATTAAATATTTCTCTTCTGACCTGCACACTTATATTTCATTAGAATACATTACACATGCGCCAATATCAGATTTGATAATTTATCCAAACTCTTGGTGCAGTTGGTTTTGAGAGCGGAAAGTTGCAGGAAGCCAGACAGAAATAAGAGTCTTAAACTGCCCAGAACACAGGTGTGGTTTCTAAAAAAAATTCAGAGGTGGTTTAACATTGAAGTATTCACCTAAAATTTCAGCACATTTTCTATTTGTATGGTACAATAACAAGAAGGCAGAAGAAATCTCTGTTAACTGTGGAGGAGCCATCACAGCACAGGAATTTTAAGTCATGCACTTTGTCTGCCCTTCCCTGAGATGGACTCTCTCTCCAGCTCTCTTTCCTTCTTTAAATGTTTCCAACAAGCAACTTAATTTTCTCCATTTACCTTCCTCCCACAGCTGTCCTCTTCAGGGAAGCACAAAATGAATTGGCTGTGTGTTTATGAGTTATTTGGGTGCTTTTTCCCTGTCTCAAGATGTCTCAGGATGAGATTTCTCACCCATAACTAATTACTCCACTTGTACAGACCAAGGCTTTCCTTCCCAACACTCACAGTAATGCAATTTGCTTAACTCAACACCTTTTATTTTTGAAAAAATAAATTAAAAAGGTTTCTTGAAAGCATCCCTGAGTCCTGAAATGTGCGCTGCCTCCTCGCACAGGCATCCTGAGTGCTGAGGCTCAGTGAACTTGTCATTCTCTTTGAAGCAGTGGGGGAAAACCAGCATCAGGGCACTTCCTAAAGGAGTCCCAGCTCTCCTCTGGGCAGCGAAGAACAGGTCGCCAAGGCAAAACCAGCCTTGGCCATCAGAGATGTGATGTAGGGCTGGGGTGCTCTCCCTGCCCGGGGTCAGAAGGGAAAAAGAGAGCTCTGAGAGGCTGTGCTGGGCTGGGAATCCCACGGACTCCATGGAGAGGGAAGGCAGTCTGATTGCAGGGAGCTGCTGCTGCAGGTGTCCAGAGGCTCCTGCTGCTGCAGCAGGAAGGACTGGCACACAGCAGCTGAAATGGGCACTCACTGCTCCCCTGGCACCTGCCCTGGGCCAGCAGTCCAGCCCCAGGAGGTGTTTGGGATGCAGACTTGCTAATGGATGAGATCCCAGGAGACAGCCTCGCTGTGACAGCTGCCAATCACTCCTGAAGGATCTCAGGGACAACCAGCCCTACGGAGAGAACCAGCACAGAGCTGAGGAATGCTGTCCACCACAGGAGGGAGAATCAGCAGCACAACTCTTCCCCCCACAAGTGCTGCACAGGGAAAAGCCCCCACGTGTTCCATTTCCACATGGGGAACGCACAAGAGCTCCCTGGGGACCCACGGGGCAGAGCAGCCCAGGAGCAGCCAGCCCCAGCAGCTCCTGTCCCTCCTGCCTGGCTCTGCCAATTGTCACCTGGGACACAGCCAGAGGTGAAGCCCATCCCGGGCTGGCAGCAGCGGTGCCCAGAGCCCCGGTGCCTCCCCATCCCCGGTCAGCCTGTCAGCAGACATTGCTGAGGACAGTGGAGAGCAAGCGTGGCTTCGAGGCCATCACCAGAGCCCCGTCCCAAATCCCAGCCCAGCTCTGCCACTATTGCTCCCTGCCTCTCACAGGATGAGTTTCCAACACGAGGAGCACAGGGGTATTTTCGCGTTCTTTCATCCTTCATTGTGCTGGGGTTCTCCCTGCTACAATCCTATTATCAGCAAGCCTGATGAAAGCGAATTTGCAGTCCCCTGGTTTCAGGATGTGGCCCCAGACAGCTCAGTCCAGGCTGTCACCTTGCAAGTTTATCCACGGGCTTTTAGAGTCAGTGCAAGGATTTTTATTTCGGTTGCTATGACCAGATCTCAATCCAGGTTAGCTTTAAAAGTTAATGATCAACAATAAATCAAGTTTATTTCAAATTAGAAATCTGCCTGTACTCAGTGGAGCATTTCTTAAGGAAAAGAGGCTTTCAGAGAAAACCTGATTTTTTTTTTTCCTTTCCTAAACACATCAACTTAACAGGGTGCACACAAAATTCCAGTTTCATTTAGTTGTCACTGAGTCCTTCAGGGAGCTCAGAGCTGAAAAGCACCCATCACACTGCCCCAGAAATCAGGGAAACATTTGAAATAAAGCTAAAAAGGGGCTCAGTAGAGGTTCATTACAAGGCATTTTGATCTCTGTGCAAAGGAATATTCCCACTAACATCAGTAAGAATTGGATGCACACACGCAGAGGCAGAAGCACACATTTGCTTGCTGATAAATAATTTTTAAGCTCAGGAAATGAATTGATCAGTATTGTTTTCCCAGACCCCAGATCCAGGAGACTTTATGAAGATGAGGGAGCTCTGACTGGGAAATAATTTCTGTTTCAGGAAGCTCATTTCTTTGAGGCAAAGAACCTGAAAGTTTATAATGCTCACCAGAAATGAGTAATAATTTATTACTTATGGATATGTCTGTGCTCTGAAGTATATGGGACATGGAATGAAATCCTGGACCTATTCAAGTTAATAACAGAACTGCCACACTTTAAAAGGGTGTTAGCCTCTATAATTTACAGCCCAGGAGCAGATATTGGACCCTGGAAAAGTTTAATTTGAACTTCAGGGAGGAATCAGACTGTATCAGACTAGAAACCTCTCACTGATTTTAGGAAGCACTCGACTGAGTTGAAGCAACTGCATTACAACACATCTCCAGAGATGTCAGGGAATAATATTTATCTAAACAATGGGTGACAGAGAACTGGAAAAGAAGAAAGCCGTGGTAAAACCAGACACTATGGACAAACAGCACAGAAAAAAAAAGAGTAAACTAATTCAAAATCTTCAGGGAAATAGAAATCAGCTCCTTACTCATAGGAGCTCATGATTAAAAAAAAAGAAAAAAAGCCCCTGCCAGTGCCCTTTTAAGTGCACAAGCTTGCTGCACTGAGGAATACAGTCTGCTTGAAATTAGTATAAATCTCCCAGTGTATTAAAGCAGCAGCAGATGAGGGTAGCTATGGTAATTCTAGCACTTTATTAAACACCAGACAAATTGAAGAGTACATTTCCTGCTTTTTGAAAGAAATGAATGATATCTTCTGATTGGGGAACGCTGAGGGCGAGGGAAGCTGCCTGCAGTGGCTTCACCCAGCGCTGCAGTGCATCCATCAGGACGTTTACTGGGGCTTTCCATGGGAAAACCGTGCAAGGAGAAGGGGGGACTGGTTTTATATTGCTAAAATTAATTTTATTGCGGCGCTAACTAACCCTCTTCCCCCCTGGAATCGCACACAAATAAAGAAAAATGGCTGGGGAGGCTCGTCCTCTGCTCAGCACTCGTCTGCTTGCAGCAGGGCTGAGCTCTGCACCATCCCCCTGCCCAAACTCCAGCTTGGAAAGCAGATCCATAAAGAACCGGGGATCTGATTAGGAAAAAAAGTACATTTCTATTTTGACCGTGTTTTATTTTTAACATAAACCATCTTGAAAAAAGTTTTATGATTTAGCATTTATGAATGACTAGATTTTAAGAGAATTGTAATATTTTTTTAGGGTATTTCAGCTCTATGAGTTATTTCTTGTAGATTCAGATAATGACATTATAAATCTTTCTGTGGAGGCAATTACTAAGGCAGAAATGGCCTATTCCCCATTGGCTTTTAGGCTCAGCTTACTGACATATTACAAGCAGGCTTACCATGGTCATTAAAAACTGATCTGGGATTTATTGTACCTCTTTAAACTCTCAGTACTTTGAAAAGTATTGAACAGAAAGGAATACAAGGTGAAGTTACAAAGGGATCCAACGAAGCAATCAGGGGAAAAATAGGCTTAATTTATCCCAGCAAGGCCCACCAGAAGCACCACAAAAATATTTGAAATTGAGCTTTGAGTTCTTAATAGAGATCACTCCCACGAGCTATTAATCATATCAAATGGAAACACTTCTAACCAGAGGGTTTGGGAACAGGAGGGACAGCACCACGAGATTACAGGGCAGAAAACAAAGCCAAGGTTTTAAGTCTGCCAATAATAACAAAATAGCTGCCCGGTGCAGCAGACAAGAATGAAAAAAATTCAGCTACAGCAGCTTTTCTTGCCTAGATCCCAGTCACCTGCAGTGCAAGCAGGAATTCTATCAGTGCCTGGTGGCCAGCTCAGCCCTGAGCTCAGTGCACAGCACTCGGGATCTGGGCAGCCCCCGGGGAGCAGCAGCACCTGGGCAGGGGAGCTCCAGCCCTCCCCTGAGCTCCTGGAGCCACCCAAGGGCAGGAGGAGAGGAATCCCAGAGGACCTGAGCAGGACTGGCAAGGCAAAGGTCAGTGAGAGCATTTCTGTTCGTCACCCACACCCACCCTCAGCCCCGACCTGCTGCCTCCTCTGGGACGTGCCCTGGGCTGGGCTGGGGCATTGGGACACCCCTGATGTCCCTTCCTCTCCTCGTGGGGTTTGCCTTTCCCATGGCATGGGCTCAGGGTGGGTTTTGTGTCCCCTGTGGACACCTCTGAGAATCCCCTGAGGTTTAGGCACAAAGCCCGCAGGGTCAGAGGTGCCTCGGGGTGTGCCACAGCTTTCGAAAATGCCCCGTGCACCAGGGAGGAAAGAGCCACTCTCCAGTCTTACCAACAATTCTCTATTAACAGACCAAAATTACCTGGGAAAAAAGCACCGCACCTTCGGTTTTAATTCTCAAAAGTAATGGCAATTTGGTTATCTTTCACTCTGTGAATGGGCATCAGGTTTGCAATGGATGGTGGTTGAGAACCTCTCTGAAAACCTCACTGGAGACGTTTGAGAGCTGTTGAACTGAATGTCATTTCTGCTTTGTAAGCCATCAGAAGCTTCCTCCAGATGATTCTGACAGACACAACATATTTGGATGTTGTACAATATGCTAGGCTGGTCAACACTCATTTTAAAGGATATGTTTTAACATTATATTAATTTCCAACCTGAAACCAAATTATTACAGGTAGTCTAAAAGCACAGCCTTTTTGTCAAGTTTGCATTTTCCAGAGAGATGTGTCACTCTAAAATTCTCTTTACTTTTCCCCAGGAATAAACTGAACTGTATTTGAAAATAATGGCTTTAATTATAATTGGCATATCTGAGCCTACAGCTAGTGCCAGTCACTTTACTAAGTGACATTACTTATGACACTGGCAAGATCAGAGTCTTTTATCACTTTTTTTTTTTTAATTATTAATAGGAGACAAATTTCCAACCTTCTCTAATATCTGATTATCCCTGGGTAACTGGAAACGGGTGAAGATAGAAGATCACATCCAGAACTGGGGCCCCACCAGTAATCCCTAAAAATCCATGGTATTCAGAGTGCAGAAACTTCTCCAGATGAGCAGAAACCCAAAGATTTACATCCCCTTGGGCTAAAGTGGCTGTCACAAAATTGCTGTGTATAAATCAGGGGTGAGAAAACTCTGCCCCAGAACTGGGCACAGCCCACGACCTCAACTCGTATTTTTGGGGTGTGTTGGCATCCAGTGCACCAGAAGTGCCTGATGGATCCATCCATCCATCCATCCATCCATCCATCCATCCATCCATCCATCCATCCATCCATCCCCAATGAGGAGGAGAGGCTGCTGGGGGAGCTGGGCTGAGGGAAGGGGGGAGAGGCAGGGGTAGGGGCTGCTGCAGCACCCAGAGGGGTGAAATGAGGGGTGCAGCACCACCTGCCTTGTGCACAGAGCCCAGCTCAGGCTCAGTTCAGACCCACGTTCATTAGGGGAGGGCAGCAGACCCCACTGCAGAATGGCACCACACTTGTGGGATCTGCCTCACATGCACAGCATTGGTCTGAAATCCTCCTCTCACAAGACTGAGCCCATTCAGAGCCGCTCCTCCTCCTCCTGGGAACAGGCACAGCATCGATTTCCACTTCCCCAGAAGAGCCTGGGCTGTCAAGAGCTCTCAGGATCCCTTCTGGACGGGCTGCAGGCATCTGGGGTTCACTGCCAGCCCATGCAGAAGGCTCAAAGGGATCCCATGGCAGAGCAATGCTCTGGATGAACTCCAGCCCGGGCTGATGCATTTCCCACCGTGGGCATTCCCTACCAGGTGCACAAACCCTTCCAGGGTTTATGTTACAACACCAGCCCCTTGGTTATTAAAACTCCACCGGATGAACCTGTCACTGTTGGACACGAAATGAGTACACAGACGCTTGGTAAATTCAAAAGAGAAAAAAGACCCAGTTTTATTCAAACATCTGGTATTTAAAGAATTCTAAAGGTGACCGTGGATTGGAGGATGGAATTACCACCTTTCTAACTACACTGGTCTAAAGATTAATCAATTATTTTTCTCTACTCACAGATAAATATGTAAACTATTCTATTTATACATGAAACTGTGTGGGAACTCTGACTCTCAAATATGTAAACATTATCAGAAGGCTGAAGAAATTTTATGAGAACTTTAAAACTTTCAAAAGAACTATAAAACAAAACTTAACACTTCTAAAAATCAGGGCAATGTGAAACCCCCTCAGACTCCAGGAGATCCCCAATTGTAGAGAAGTTCTTCACCGCCTGCTGATTGTTCTGACTGCTTGTACAGAAGTTGTCCCAGACTTCACCTGGCATTGGAGTGCTCCTATCTAAATCTGAGTTCGTCCAGCATCCTCAGCTGGGTAACACTGCCTGCAGGGTATTTTAATAACTATTATTTTTTAAAATGAATTTTCCACAAGCTCAAAAAGCATCGCACAGAACTGCCTTAGAAATGTTGGGAAAACTGACCAACACTGATGCCAGTTTTCCAAGGTCAGGTGGACTGCAATGCACAGAAGTCAGAGCTCAGAAGTAAAGCTCCAAACCCACAGGATAAGTCAGAGAAAGAAAACACACTTAATTCATCTTTTCCTTTGCTTTGTCCACACATAGAGCCAGCAACTTCTTCCCTCACACACAGCTGATGTCAAGACTCAACTGAAACATTTCCAAGGTCATTCCTTAGTGCATGCAAGCAGATTTCCAAAATTGTGAACAATTAATAATTTGGGATTTGGAAATGTCAGTGTGAAAAGTCTCTAAATAGACTTCCTTTTCCTACAGAGTGAGCTGAAGCATCCATGAGTTTTTACTGTAAAATCCCACAGATTTCCATGCCATGCCCAAAGACTCCTGGCATTTAAGTTGATTCCCATTCTAATGGGAATTAAATTAAATTCCCAGTTACAGTTCTGAGGTGTCAACTGCTGCCTCCTCCAAGCCAACCAGGTGACCTCCAGGAGTCTCCTCCAACCTGAATTATTCCACGAGCACGGGGACAGCTGCTTCTCCTGCTGCAGCACTGGTGTTGGATGCCATTTAGCAGGCTCAGAGATGAACTCTGCAGCAGGCAGCACGGAGTTAGAGGAATGCAATTTAAAACACATTTTCCTCGCAGATAATGCGATGTGTGGTTTTCCCAGGAGGAGCACTCATGACCTATTCCAGTCACAGCCCTTATTTATAGGTGGTGCTGGAATGAATGAAACCTGCTGCTCCGTAGTGAGGAATTTTTGTGATGCAATAACTGAAGCAGCCATCACAGAAAATTAGGTCCCTGTATGATTCTGCATGAAAACAACTTGAGGATTCTGTCTGAACTAAGTGATTTACAGCAGAGAAATATTTCTCCCTGCTACCCAGAGGGCCCAAATTGAATCTTGGATGGAACAGCTGCAGTTCTGAAGGACTGCTCTGTGTCAATCCTGCACCTGACAGCAGCTGAGCTGGGAGAAGGAACAATTCTGCTTTTGCCCTTTTCCTGCAGACTGGCACAAGCACCGCTGAATCCAATTCCAAGCCTAGAACCAATCTTCAACGTTTGTGCCAGAAACTCGGGGGAATTGTTGAGGAAACAGCAGATTTTGAATAAAGGTGCTGAACCCACAAGAGAGAGCTCCTGGAGTTCCTAAAGGAGCAGGTGGGGCAGTGCTTACCTGTCCCTTCCTGAATCACCAAACCAAAAAGATCTGGTGCACAAAGCATTGGGAAGAAATGGGAGACTCAACCTGCAAAGCTCATGAGAGAGTCTGACCCTCCAGGCGAGGTCCAAGGAACAGAGTAGGAAAATTCAAGATACAAACTGAGAAATAAATGGCAGCCAAAAAGCTGCCTCTGACTAACTCATAGGGAAGCCCAAGTGAAATTGGTTTGCACAAGCTTTTCAATTTGCTTCAACTCTAAAAGGTGGAGAAAGTCTTGGCAGATGTCCTCAGGATGGCCTGTGTGTTTAATTCTCTTTGGGAGCGAGTGGAGTGTCACCACCATGCTCCAGTCTTTGATAAGAAATCTTAGAAAATATTTGAGCAATTTAGCTGTTTTAAAATAGCTTGCCTGCTTTGTAGTCCTTTCTTCCTCACCCTCCTCTATTTAAACAATGAAAGCTCAGAGGTACTGATAGTTATTCCTGAGAAATTCTGAAGAATGGGTAAAGTGACAAAACACAGAAGTCAAGGGAATAAGGAAAAGAACTTAGTAGGAGATTATAAAGAAATTTAAATATTTTAAATATATGGGAAAACTGGAAGAAATTATCTGTATTCTGTAAAGAGAACAAGCACAAGATTTTGACATTTTGCCCACGAAGACTGAATTTACTTCTACAAGGAAGGAGAGGTTGTGTGGACCAAAAGCAACAGTCACCAGTAACTTTTGGAGAAATTCCTGCTGGCTGGAGGATATAGGATTTAGGTCAGATAGAAAATCAGTTCCCAAACTGCACTCAGAGTATTTATCAAAGGCTGATGGGAAGATGGGGCTGTACAAAGGGAGGCTCTGCAGGCCCTGGGGTTGGTGCTATTCAATATTTTCATTAGTGACCTCATTGACAGCATAGATTATGCTCATTCCACCTGCAGACAGCATCAGCTTGTGAGCGAGCTGGGGTGCAAGACCAGAATCCAAAGTGATTGGGACAAGGCAGAGAAGCAGCATGGAAAATAGGAAGCTGTTCAAAAGGGGCGTCACATGTCATGGAGGCAGCAGCATCCAACAGGGCACGGTGAGGGAATAACCAGAGAAGTGACAGCTCTTTAGGGACTGTTTGGTCCTGCACTGCTTCCATCCAAGCTGGGCCTCACGTGGAAGAACAGCCAAGAACCAGCCCCAGGTGCTGATGTCACCTCAAGCTTTGGCTGACAGAAGAAAGCAGATCTTACTTCATGACTAAAATAATCCTCCATTTCTGCTTAAATCTCCTCCTAAATACAGACATTCAAATCTAAACCCCACTGGAGAGCCACCTCTACTCCCCACGTGCTGCTCTGGATTGCTGCCAGGCAGGATTTTACCTCCCCAGTCCCAAACAGGGCTTGCTTTAGGAAGAGGGAGGCAGGAGCAGTTGCTTTGGTGCGCCCCAATGACGAGGGCTGTGTGGGCATGCAGGAATGCCTGATACTGCACTAAAGCCAGGGAGGGCACAGGGGGAGAAAGCTGAGTTACAAATAATGGACTCCAGGCAGAGTGACAACGGGCTAACAGGCTCTGTGCCAGGAAAAGTCCATCCCTTCTGAATCCACGGGGGAAAATCCCCTGAGAAGGGTTTATTTATGTGAAAATAGGAGCATAGCCCTGTTGCCAAGGTCAGAAAGGCTTACAGGGATGTTCTTTGCACGAGGGGTACCTGGAGCTCACACAGCAATCCCCACCTCCCTGAATTCTACCATCAGTGACATCACTCTGGAATCACTTTCTACCTGCAACAATACCTTGGCTATTCCTATATTTGCATGTCTCAGGCATCTCTAGAATTGTTATAATTCAACTTAGATGCTGGCACAATGGTCTGACACAGATTTCAGACGAGAAGGGTTCATCCCCACAGCTCATTGTTACTGGGCAAGGAAACTCCCTGTACCCCTGGGGGTGGTGTCTGCCTTGACCTTCTCTTTTTATTCATTTTGCTGCTGCCCACAGCACCTTTGGAACAGGCACCTGCCTCTGATTTGCACCAAGAAAAACAACAAACAACAGCAGAAATGCTCATCTCTCGTAATTCTCAGGAGCACCATTTCCCAAACTGGCATTCACGATTAAAATCCTGTAAAAACACGATCCCAGCTGAAAACACAGAGGAGGAGGAGGATGTAGGGCAGAAGTAACACCCAGCTGAGGCTGTTGCATGGAGTATTTTCTCTGTGACCCCAGTTCATTAGAGAGAAAGTAGTGATTTAAACTACCTAGCTAACCTCTTCCAGAGCTGTAGTTTATAATCATAAATCAGGCATGTGACTACCTGGAGGCACTGGGAGTTTGCTGTTGCACTGCCTTACAGAGCTGGGAGGGAAGGAAAGTTCCTATTATTGGATCATGCAGCAGACATTGGTGCTTGAAATTTCCACTTACACTACATTAGCTCGAGGCAGTTCATTTGCTAAAATAAAAGAAACAAAGTGTAAAATATTCACTGACTTGCTCAACAAAGCAATCAACGAAAGGGAGAAAGAAGGAGAGAGAGAGAGAGGAGGGAGTGTGATTCCCCCTCCCTGCTATCACACTGTTGATAAATACCATTAATGTTTAAAATTATCTCCCCCATTCGATTTAAATTTAAAAGTATTAGTGGCATTATCAGTCTGTCTATCCATCTCCCTTTATTTTGTCTGTCTCCTACTTCTATTTTGTGTGAAATTTCAAGAGATGAATCCCATTTTCTGTTAATTCAATGGCTGTCACCTTGCATTGCATCATGTAACCCAGATCACAACAATGAAATCTAAGGGCTTAAATTAATAATATTGCAACACATCACTTTGTAAAGCGTCCTGCTCGTCCCTCTCCAGCCAACTCAGGTGCTTTGCCCTCCAGTCTCTGCTTTCCCTGGCAGCTCTGGGTGGGATTGCACTGTACAGATGCAAACAATCCATAACTGGTGACTGAATCCTCTGACTGGCTGCTGGATGGCCTTGCTTTAATGGGGTGTGGAGGTTTAACAAGATGTTTTTGCTTAAAAAATAAAGTAGTTGGGAAAAAGCTTCGGGGAACGCGAGATCTGTGTTCTCTGAGTGGCATTTTCCACACCTACAAATATATGCTGACAGGTGACTCTATTGCATTACCATTGCCTTACACCCAGTGTCAGCTAAAGCTACATGGAAAGTCAGCATCTTGGGGCACCTCTGCATCATGAAACAGCTGGGAGATCTGCTTAACTATTACAAGTTCAGCTGTAATTTCATTAGAGCCACTAATTCTTAAACAGGAAAGGCAAAACCAAATAAAAAGCGAAGATTATGTGCAAGTAAATCATCAGAACCACCACAAACTCAGGAAGGAATAAAACATTCTGCCTAAAGGAAAATACACGAGATCAAAAATACATCCTCTGCAACATTTACTGCTGTTATTCAGGCATGTCTCCTATTATGTTTTGTCATGTAGAAACAAATCCACTCGTAGGGATCTACACTTTTAGTTCGTATTTGCTAAAAGTAAGGATAAAAAAAAAAGAAAAGAAATACGACCAGGAGTTCTTCAGTGGCCAAGCTGAACTATCAGAAACAGATGTTCAGCTGGGAGTGCCCACCTTGCTCTCCCCGTCCCTGGGAGCTTGGAGGAGCTGTAGCAATATTCACCAGACCTTGTGCACTGGCAAACAGCTGAAGGGAGGCCTTGGTGAGCAGGTAACAGGACGAGAGGGGATTCATTAGGTAGCTGCTAATCAGCAAATAAGTTCCAGCCCAACCTGCTGAGTGTAAATGCAAATTTACCACCTTTGGAGCTGCCTCGTTGTACAGCTATTGATTTATGTTTGAATGGGAGTTCAAAAAAAAAAGTTGCCTTTTGAAGCCTCGCTATCTGAGCACGGCTCCTTTGTCCAGGTGTCTTGGGGATCTCTCGCTGCAATTTTGATCTTTGTGTTCCAAAAGCCTTGGAGAGTCAATTCAGGTAACTTAAAAGTGAGATATAATCAGAAAGGATTTGGAAATAAAGTCTTTGCCTTGTCACATTAATGCGGCCCTATCAAGTGGCAGTTTATCAAGAGGCAGCTCACAAGGTTTTAATGAGCATGCTGCCTGTTCTTGTACAATACTAATTAATCCCATTTTTTCACACTGGTGTGATTGCTTCATGAAACCCGCATTGTTTTATGCTCAGCAGCAAAGCGGGCTCTCACTGATTAAATCTCCTTCCCAGAGCTGGAGCCTGACAACTGAATTATACCTTGCTCAAAATAATAATGGGTATCAGCTAATAAATACGGTTTAACACACACAAAACTATGCAGCCAAAATCACACCACAAAATAGGAGTTTGACTTATAGGCACAGCAGTGTTTCATTAAACATCTGTATTATAATTCACTGGTTTTCCAACTGATGTAATAACTTAATTGATGAGAACAAAGACAAGCTTATTTATTCACCCAATTGCTTGCTCCTTGACTAACGTTTTTCCTTGGCGTTATTGTGGAAATAAATATGCAATATTCTTTTTATAGAAGTCTAATTTAGGCCCTTTTTTTCCCCTATTGAGAAGTCAACATCACAATCTGTTTCTGACAAGTTCTTGCTGCAGTGAAGCAAACGGCATTATGATAAGACAGCAGCGTGTTGTTTACCCTAATGTTCAGACATTCCAGCAAAGGTGAGAGAGGTGTGATGCTTCAGGCAGTTAATAATGAATAATTGTCTGCAA
The DNA here is from genome assembly GCF_031753505.1 of Anomalospiza imberbis. Taxonomy (NCBI): domain Eukaryota; kingdom Metazoa; phylum Chordata; class Aves; order Passeriformes; family Viduidae; genus Anomalospiza; species Anomalospiza imberbis. Next base: position 13,197,414 of record NC_089697.1, on the reverse strand, counting down.
ATTTACATTACAGGGTTCAAAAAGCTTGTTTTCTCTCCTTTCCCTTCCCCGCTCTCCCACATGATTTAAAGCTGCTTCCACCTCAGCCAGGGAAGGGAGAACTGCAAAGTACTAATGAGAACAGCAGCACTTCTCCCTGCAAGACCAAATCAAATTAGGGATGTCACAGATATGAAATAATTTGGGCGAAATAAAAAATATTTCTTACCCCAGCTGACAAATAGAACAAATTTTGATTTTTTTTTTTCTTTTTTGCATGTGGCAGAATAAGATGGCCAAAACTTAAAGTCTCATTCTTCTTAAGAACCTCTGAAAAGAGACTTTACCACTTAGGAGTGGCTTCAAGAAGTGCTCCCCACTGTCAATAAAGCAGAAAAGCCATCATTAAACTTGGATTTAATACAGATTTATATATGGAGCTTTGGATGCCCTGGGAGAAACTGTTTGTTATTTATCTGTCAGTTGTAAGAGTGCCAGCAAAGTATGAGGAATTTTACAGCTGGATCTAAAGAAGTAAAAGGGAGGATTTTCAGGGGAGAAACAAGAGTCCCATCTCCAGCCTCTCCAGTGCCATTCGCTGAATTTTGCAGCTGCATTTAACAGGAGAAAAAGGAGTAGAAGTTCCACAAATACATAATATTTATCCCTACCATCACCTTCTGAAATATTTACAGCCTGAGGAATCTCTGCCAAGAGTTAGACCAACAGAAAAAAAACCCTCCAGAATAAAAAAAAAAATTCCATTAATTGCTGCCATGTAAGTTTTTGCACTGGGCTTTGTTGTTGTTAAAAATATTGGTAAAATTAGAGTTTCTATTGCTTTAGGAATTACTCTGGACCCTTATGAAAAGAAAGCTCAAGCAATAAATTAGAAAGGGCTATTCAGTTAGAAAGGGTACACGAGAAGGTGCTATCAGATAAGTCTCCGATAAGATAAAAATAAAATAACAGTTTTAAAGTAGTGCTGCTTTTTGATAGAGTCTCCAAAATAAGCAACAAGACAGCTCAGAAAATATGAGCAAAGAAAATAAAAATCCCTGTATTTTCCCTTATTCCAATTTCATTGCAGTTGCTACAATACCAGCATTTAACTGAGGCTCTCCAGCCCCCTCCCAAATCTCCAGCTGATGCAAAGCAGCAGAATCCCAGAGGATCTGCTCCAGATCTCCCCTCCAGACAGGATCAGCATCTCCAGAGGCTGGGAATGGGACTGGGAGAGGATCAGCATCTCCAGGGGGTTGGGAATGGGAATGGGAGAGGATCAGCATCTCCAGGGGGTTTGGAGAATGACTGGGAGAGGATCAGCATCTCCAGAGGCTGGGAATGGGACTGGGAGAGGATCAGCATCTCCAGAGGTTGGGAATGGGAGAGGATCAGCATCTCCAGGGGGTTTGGAGAATGACTGGGAGTGGATCAGCATCTCCAGAGGTTGGGAATGGGACTGGGAGAGGATCAGCATCTCCAGCGGGTTTGGAGAATGACTGGGAGTGGATCAGCATCTCCAGAGGCTGGGAATGGGACTGGGAGTGGATCAGCATCTCCAGGGGGTTGGGAAAGGGAGTGGATCAGCATCTCCAGAGGTTGGGAATGGGACTGGGAGAGGATCAGCATCTCCAGGGGGTTGGGAATGTGACTGGGAGTGGCTCTCCAGGCCAAGATTCCTGCTCTGTCTCTCCTGGCTGTGTTATTCCAGCAGGGAATGTTCCCCACAAGGCCAGCAGAGCAGAGCAGCTCAGTTCAGCTCTCCCCAGCTCAGGGGGAAAAGCAGAACTTGGCAGAGGCAGAAGTTCCTGGGGAATCAGGCACTAAATCTATCCCACAAATATCATAACTCCCTGACAGATCCAGCTATAATTAGATCATGACCTATGTCTGATATTAGAACTCAATTTGTGGAATTGATGTGCCATATGAAATAAAAAGAATTAAAGAGAATAATTAATTCCTATTAGGAAAAACAATATTAAACCATCTGCAACGATGACTTCTCCATGAGCAAGTACCACACATATTGGCATAAAAATGCCCAAACAACTTATTTATACTTTTATATATAAAAATACAGGAAAGACACTTTTGGGGCCCAGATGCAAACTATTTTTAAAAATTTGCTGGTAGGAGCAGAATAATTTGAGTCTATCCCTATATAAAATAGCTACTACATTATTTTCTAATAATTCTGTTCAGAAAAAAAAAAAAAACAACCCCTTTCTCTTCTTCTAGAGAATCTAATTATTCAGTGACAGCAGTTGGCTGACTTGGGCACAACACAACATGTCAATTTTCAGTTGCTTACACAGTATCACAGAAACTGTTAGAAATTGTTTTGAAATCTGGCATACTTTGCAGTCATCCTAATTCCTCCAAGTGAGCCAAACCTGATTACATTTGGCTCACCCACAAAAGATCTGCAAGATGAAGAGAAGAACTCAAAAGATGAGGAAAGAGACTCAAAAAAACCAACAAGGTTTCTTCCCCCCCGCTGCCTGCAGCTCTGCTTGGTGCAAGAGCAATTCCCATCTGTGTGAAACGGGGTGGACTGGAGCTTTCTGAACCAGCTTCCACTTCCCAAACTTTTTGGTTTTAAAGTCTAGAAGAATTGATGTGGCATCTACAGGAGGAGGTTATAATGCCCTGGAGGAACTGAAGAGAGCTCATCACTGCCTGCAGATTCCTGGCGAGGGGCAGGAGCCAGGGAAGGGCTGGAGCTGTGCCAGGGAGGTTTTTGTTGGATACCAGAGGGTGCTGGGCACTGCCCCAGGGAATGGGCACAGCCCCGAGGCTGCCAGAGCTCCAGGAGCACTCAGACACTGCTCCAGGGATGCCAGGGAGGGACTGCTGGGGGTCTGTTCCCCTGGATGATCCCTCCCAGCTCAGGGAGTCTGTGATGGAATAAATCCCCTCCTCCAGGAGGGAGTTGCTAATTACACTCTCATTAACTCTGCTGCAGCTCCCCTCTGGAGCCCCACCACAACCCCTGACTCCTACCAGCTCTGGGATGTCTTGGGGACAAAGCAGCTTTGGGACGTGGCAGACACGATGGGAGCAGGTGAGGCACTCCAGGTGGGAGCAGGGATTCCAGGCACGGGGAGGTGATGCTGAATTCCAGCCCCAGCTGCTCACTGGGCCTCTCAGCTCTGCCTCTGGTACCAAATTAATGGGATGGCTTTCCTCTTGGGTTTCAGCAGAAGGCATTTATGTTTATGACAAAATACTTGCAGTTTTTTCAGCTGCCAGAAATACACAGCTCTAAGTGTGGAAGCACAGACCAAACCTCCCCTTTCTAATACGAGATTAAAAAAACCCCAAACCTTTCTTATCTATAGGGCAAGGAAATTTAATTCAGTCTCTTTAAGTTGCACCTCCAAGATTCTAAGATTTTTTTTTCTTGGATTCTATGTCTGATAGACCAATGGAAAAAAATGTGAGGGCCATTATTCAAATGTTTGTGGGCCCTTTTAGCTAATGGATTCCAATCTATAATTCTGCACTTGTCAACAAGATAGTTCTTCAATCATATTAAGACTGCATAACTCAGTTCTGTCCAAATCTTCCAGGACTCCACTCTGCAGAGCAAATAACATTTCCCCAGGGAGGAAAACACATCCTCATAGCATCCACTTCTCAGGTTCTCTCCACGTTTGCCTGATTTTTTTTGGAATGGAGACAGATTTCTTGTAGGTGTGGCCCCATTTCCAGAAAGCCAAGCCCCCCTCCACACGCACACACAGAGTGAAATATTCCAAACAGGGAAACTTTAGGACAATTGTTTGTGTTCTCTGAAATAAGACGAGTTTTTTTACACAAGGCTTTCAGAGGAAAGTCTGTGCCTCATAAGCAGCTTATAAGGTAAATAGTTTAAAAGTTGACTCACATTTATATCTCTACAAAAGCTTGCCTCTCCCTTCCCATGTTGCACTATCAAATGAAGAGCTGACCCAACCAGAAGGGTTTTGCCTGAGTTAAAAAATGATTTTTAGAGAAGGTTCCTAGCTGTGCTTGTGTCTGAGGCCCCAGCTGGGGAAGGCTCAGCTGTGTTTGGGGTTCATGCACAGCCAGTCCTGCACGAGGGCCCAGCCCCACCAAGCTTGAATTGCCATACAAAACTTCATTTATCATTTATATTTAACTAGCGTGCACTTTACAACCTTTTCCACCATGGAAAGCAGCATTTAGCATTTGAAACTCAACACAAAATGTATCTCCAGACTTTCTGCAATGTCTTTTGATCCATCCCTTCTCTGGTCCCCCGTACCTCTGACAGGGATCCAACTGTGCTGATTAAATCAGGTGCTTGTTATAATTACATTTCTAGATAATTATCCTTCTAGAACATGACATGCAAAGTTGGTGTGTGCTTTACCAGACTTTTTTTCTTTTTTAATTATTGTGCTGGTATGTAAAGAACATTCTTATTTTCAAAAAAATTATTCCCTTAAAACACTTACTAAAATAAAGGAGCCAACAAAGCTCCCAGAATTAAATGGCACGTGTGATGTAAAGCTGGATTTCACATTCTATTTGGGCATCACAATCCAACCCTGGTGTGCCACAAAGACTGGATGCCACTCTTAGCTATAGTTTAGTTTTAGGTGGTCCTGTGAGGAGCAGGGAACTGGACTCAATCATCCAGTTTGAGCTACTCTGTGATTCTAAACAGCTGCAGAAAGCAGATTGTGAGCTTTTTCTAATCTAATGTAGATTTTAAAATATTTTTAATATTGCACTTCAAATATTCTAATAAAATATATTTATTAGATTAGTAAATAATCAAAATCTAAGCAGAGCTCACATTCCAGCACCACATGTTCATTTTCACACAGGTCAAAAAATGATGAAATATTTCCCTATAAAGCTATTTAGGATAAGGCCCAGTGGCTGCAAGCAGGTGAATTCCTGCACCTTAACGAGTCCCCACTCCCCAGCTGAGCTCACCGGGGTTGGGAAGGTGCCTCCAGCCACCTTCCAAGCCTCGGGAACCCCAGAGTGGCTCAGAACCCTGCAGCCTCCCAGGGGGTGATCTTCCCAACTCCTCCCTGGCTGCTGGAGGGTGAAGGAGAAGCAGAGGATGGGAGAGCCCAAACCCTTTTGCAGCAGGAGCCTCTGCTGGCAGGCACTCCTGAGGATTCCTGGGTGCCTCTCAGAGGCTCCCCACAGATCCCAAAGCCCCCGGGCGTGCTGACCCTCCTTCCCTCTCTGCTGTGCCTGGGAACCAGAGGGGGCAGGTTTCCATTCCACCTGCAAAACATTAGCATAAGTACGAGGAGAGGAAAGACAAAAACTCCCCTTAATACAGGTTGATATGTGACTTTGCATAGCACTTTGAATGTTATTAAGTGTTTGAATTTCTTCCTGTGTCTTTTTAGCCTAGATGACTGTCTTTCTCTTTCACTGACAGCCTCTGCAGGACCAAATTGACAGCTCTTTAAAGCAGTCTGACAAAAAGCAGCATTAATTAAGTCATTGCCGGACTGTAATTGTGTTAAGAAGTAAAAATCTAATATGAGAAAAGGTTAGTGAGTCCTCTCTTGTGTCAGATTTTCTACTCTCTATGAATATTAATGTCCTTAATGAAGACAATCTTTGCCTCATCAAGCCGTTGTTCTGCATTCAGGTGCCAAATCCCTGCACCATTGATTTGTTTTTAAAGAACAAATATGTCAGGGGAGAGTGACTGTCCTGTTTCTTATCAACATCATAGAGAATGCTTTTGTATTCCTGGAAAGAGTTTATAGATTTTGTGTGCCACGTACAAGCAGTGTCTGTGATGGCACGGGAGGGGAGGGATGGTGAGGTGAGGTAAACTAGTTTAAGTAATTTAATAGAAGCCTCACATTTTATCACGTTAGCTTTTTTGTGTGTGTTAGCAATACCCATCTATTAACGAGGTTATGATCAGCACTTTTAATGATAAAATATGAATTATCCCTCCCGAAAGAATCCTGCAGTTTAAGCACCAAAATGAAGGATCTGGGTGATAAGGCGCTGATCATCTCCTGCTGATTATCCCTCCCCTCCTCCTCCCGATCCAGCAGATAATGATGATGGTGCTGATGAATGATGATCCTTTTGAAATAGGTTGGAGGCCCTTAGGAGTCTGACTCTGCTGAGGAACGTCTCTTGTGCACTTCTCAGCCCTCCTTGCTCATGCCCCTCATCTCCTGCCATCCCCAAAATCCTCCTGCATCCCCAGCTCCTACAGCCTTCCTACTGCTTTGGGTTACACTTGCTGCCTTACTCCAGGGAGCAGGACAGGCCCTGACACCCATGAAAGCTCAGCCTGCACTGAAACCCAAAGCTTTTATCCTTTTGCTCTGCCAGTGCTGGAATCTGTGTGAGGATCCTGCTGAGGGCATCAGAAGCCACACGAATTTCTACAGAGGGTGTACAGAGGGTTCCTGCCCCTCCTGAGAGCTGGGAGATAATTCATACTCTGTTTTCCAAGCAGAAATCCTCACAGCAACTCAACTGTAAAGAAATTGCTGGTGTGTGTTTGACTACAGAAAAGTAACAAAATCCTGAGCAGTTCTTTCCTTCCAGAGACAATCTCAGCATATGTTGCACTGACAGAACAACACGAGGATTCTTCCAGACAAAAGTAAACAGTTCAAGTTTTTCTTTGAGATGGGTTCTGTCTGCTAGCAGAGATGGATGGAATAAATGTTCAGTGACAGCACCAGCACTTCCAGGGAGAGGGCAGAACTGCACAGGCAGTTTCTGACCCACCCAGCTGCAAGAACCAGCTCAGGGCTGGGAAGCCTCAGGCCAAACATCACCAACACAAACCATCAGCACAAAGGAGAGGCCCAGATTTGTCCACAAGGCAGCCAGTGATCCTCAGCAGGGGCACTGGCCCTCCCTCTGGCCCCCAGGAGCTGGGGAGCTGCATCTGCAGGGGATGCTCTGCTCTGCTCTGCCATGGCTCTCCTCCCAGGACACCTGGAAGGAGCCCTCCAGGAACATGGAGAGGCACAATTCACAGGAGCCTGGGCTGACAGGAAGAGAGGCACTGGCCTCACATGGTCAGACAGCAGGTTTAGGTGGGGCATTAGGAAAAAAATTCAGCTCTGAGGCTGTTGAGGCCCTGGCAGAGGCTGAATGCTGCTTTATGAAGAACTGGGCAGATGCTGAATTATTTTGGCTTTTATTCAGCTTGTCACACCTTGGCAGCAGCGTTTTCACTTGGAGAATGACCTGAGGGCCTTTCTGGAGGTACCCCCAGTGCCCTGGGACGTGTGCCCTGGCACAAATGTCAGCTTCCCTCAGCCTGAAGCCAGACTGGCTCCACGGTGAGAGAATGACCCCAGATTTGTGCTGCCAGTGCCTCAGGACCCGGGTGAGGGAGTTATAAAGTTTTAAATCCAGTGCTGTAACACAAGAGCCTCCAACACACCACATGGGACTTGTGGTTTCCATGCTCATTTTTCTCTCAGATTTCTCATTTTTCCTTTTACTGGTCCATCTTGGCTAATTAACCTAAAAATCTCCTCTTGGGACAGCCTTCCCTGATTGAGCTTTCCCATTGTCCAGCTGACCCACTTGCAAAGCAGATGGACAGCAGAGGACATTTAGAAGAAACCATACAGCAAAACTTGTGAGCTCAAAAGATCAATGAACTTCATTTCAAATAATTAAAGTAAAATCTTTTTCTGCACTAATTTTTTCCTTCCCGCAGCCCTAATTGTCTTGAGCAACACAAAGGTTTTTGTCTCACTCATCGTGGTCATGCCCCAGAATTTGATCCCTGTTTGTCTGACATCCCTCCCACCCCTGCCAGCACAGCTGGGAGACAGTGGTGCTAAAAGCACCCAGGGTTAACTATAAACACAGCCATTAAAATGGTGTGAACCTTAATTACTTTCCTATCAATCAAAACTTACACACAAGTAAAATTAGTGACATCCCAGGCTGTTTCCTGCTTGTTTTAAAAATTCTGGAGGTCTCAAAGCAGGCAAAAATGGTCACTAATCATCTTTTTCAGGGGGTTACCCTATATTTGGACATTTCTTAACTAATACACCAAATATCTAAGCTAGGTCTACACTTATCCCATGCACACAGAAAACCATAATTGAAGAGGAGAATACTGGGCAAACATCTTTTGAAAGCCTGAATTTATAGCTTAAATCTACATAATTAGGCTAAATATATTAATTTCAATATTTTACTTTGAAATATTCTTCTTCTAGTTAAATATTTCAACATATAGCCAAAATTTCTTTCTGTTGGGACGCTTTGAAGAGCACCTGCCCAAGTCTGTTGAAGGGTACCTGCCCTACTTTCCTCTCTCCCCAAGTACCAACTCCCCCGAGCACACAGATCTGATATTTGGGGTTTTATTCTCCACAGTTCCAGCTCTAAGGCAGCCTGGCAGATTAAGTTCAGGCTTTGTGAACAGAAGAGAGATAATTCAGAGGCCTCTTATTACTTCTGATCTCTGAGCTGTGCAGGGATCACAGCTCCCGGATTGCATCTGTTCCCAAAATTCTCAAAACAAAACCAGCTTCTCTGCATCATCTGTTTTCTTGCCATTATGGAGTGAGACGTTCAAAAACAATATATATATAGACATAAAATAATCTCCTGGAAGAACACAACAACCTTCAGGTGATTAAAATAACCAGTGACAAGATGAGAATCACAGGATTTTCCCCACCCCTGTTTCCCTGCACGAGCACGGGCACACAAATGGTGGCCTTTAGTGGAGAATTACCAGAGGAACCCTATGGGACAGGAACAGGCTTAAAATATGGATTTTTTGGCAGATGCAGCAGTTCATTCTGCAGCTGGACAAGAATTTTTTCTTGGAAAGGGAGGTCAAGGCAAGGCTGCCCAGGGAGGTTTGGAGTGCCCATCCCTGGAGGCGTCCCAGGAATTCCTGGAGGTGGCACTCAGAGCTCTGGGCTGGGGACAGGGTGGGGTCAGGTACAGCTGGGACTGGATGACTCTGGAGGTTTTTCCCATCCCAAATGATTCTTTGAACCAAGGTAAGAGGTGGCTTTGCACCCCAATAATCTAATTTTGACCCTGAAAGGTCGTGAAGGGAACAACATTCACTATCTCCTTCCCCACCAGCACAGCTCAAACATTCACTTCTCTGTGAACTTTATCATTTATTCTCTGAGTGTGAAATCTGCTGCAATGCCAGAGCTTCTTCCCTGGATTTTTAAAATCTTTTTTTTTGAGGGTGAGGCACTTGTACAAGAGCTTTGTACCAGGTCTGGGTGCCTTTAGTCCAGCTCCTGTGTCTGTGCAGGAAAAGGGATAAAATCCACCCCAGGGAGATTCCTCCAGGTGAGAGAGCAGCAATTCCAACTATAAATAGGGCTGGAGACACAAGACCAGCAAAATGAAGAGGTGTAGAAATGAACCCTGCTGTAACACTGACCCAGCTCCTTCTCTCCAATTAATTTAATTGAGAGTTTTGGTTTACTTAGCACTTTTCATCCATAGATCTAAAAGCACTTTATAAAGAAATGTAAATGTCAATATCCTCATTTTCCAGAGGAGGATGAAAGGGCACAGGGAACTCGTATGAATCACCCCAGGTCAGCAAGAAGGAGGCAAACCCCAGAATAGAAACCAGTTTGCTCACTGAGTCTGCTGTGCCCCACCCCACCCACCAGGAACTGGGAATTCCAGGTCATTTCACAAAGAGCTGCCAAAAATCCTCTATAAAACTAAGAGCTACCCCTTTTTCTTACAGAAGTGCAAGTAGAGTTCTTTCATCCTGAACTAAATATTAGTAAATGCCAAATATTAGAAATGCCAAAGTTTGTGCTTTAAAAAAAAAGAAACAGCATAAATATTTTGTCCAGGTAATATTATGAAAAAGTTCTATTTAACTACTTTTCTTATCCAGAAAAAACTTACATTTTGCCACATGCCCATAGAATTATTTTTCAGGGAGCTCAACAAACTGCACCCAGGGTGTAGCTATTCAAATAAACCTGAGTTTTGTCTCCCTGAAAGCAGATATTCTCAGGTATTTTCTTCCATGGCAAACACACTAGGAGGTGACCAACTAGGAAGAAAAACTAGAAAGGTTTTTTAAACATGGGATCATAATCCATGGAGTTGTTAAATCCCAGAGCATCCACGTGTCTGGTGTTTGTGGGAGCTGGTTCAAGACTTAGGACTCGTTCACTGTTTTTCACAGACTATTGGAGCCCTTCTGCACCACTGGAGGTTCCTTCAAACACTTCCCAAAGTTTCTCTGTGCTCTGCTTTACAGATGTGCAAGGACAACCAAAGATTTCCAAAAGTCTCAATACTGTTAGCTACTGAGATAAATAAAGGGTACTAAAATAAGGATCAGAGCTCAATCCATCACCCAGAGCCTCAGCCACAGGGAATTCCAAGGGATCCATCTGCAAGTGCCCAGCCAAGACAGCTCCTGTCCCTGCTGCAGGGGCACTGCATGTGCCACGTTCCAGGGCAAACCCACGGCTGAGCCATCACCACATCCAGCTCTGCTCTTCCCATCCCAGGCACCAGAGGCACAGAGGACACCTGAGATGTCCCAGCAGTGTTTTGTGTCACCCAGGGCTGGGGGAAGGCAGCAGGAGACCTTGGGGTCTGGAGAAACAATCAGCTGAGCTCCGGGCAGCAGCAGCACTGGAGCTGGGCTCTGCTGGTGACAGCAGCCACGCTCACGTCCTGGGGAAGGGCCCTCTCCAGCTGGGAGCAGGATAAAGCTTGTTCAACTCATCAGGCTCGTGGCAGGTCCCTTCTGCGTTTATTTCTGGAGGGGAGAGCTCCCCTGTGCCAGGCACATTCTTCTCTCTCTCAGGATTTTTCATAGAGCAGCACAGAGAGAGGAAAGAGAAAACAATTTCTATCCCTGCTCCTTGTTTTTCCCATGTGGGATGTGTTTGGAGAATTGTTTACCTGGGGTGATTGCTTGGTTGGGTTCTGGTGAGGATTGTTGGAGCTGATGGCCAATCCAACCCACCTGTGGCTGCACTCTCAGAGAGGGGCATGAGTTGGGAGTGAGATTTGGTAGTTAGAAAAGGTAGGTTTGTAGTTTTAGTATCTCCTTTAAACAGTATATTAATGGATTATAGCATAGTTATAATACAGAAATCCTTCAGCCTCCTGAGCTGGAGTCACACACCAGCATTTCTCCCCACTGGGTTCACCTGCATTTGCAATACTCCCCAAAGCATTTGGATTTGCAATCTCAAGCCTTGAAGGGCAGATTTTGCCATTCTTTTGCTGAGCTCTCAGCGAATAATACCCGGTGATATTTCAGACTCCAGAGTAGTGCATGACTCATGGATTCTGTAGTAAATAGGCCAGACTCACAGCTCCAGGTATTTTTAACCTTCTCAGCAGAAAAAGGGAATATTTAGGATAAGAAACAAAGATGAATTTAGCAACAAAAATAGCAAGACCACTTGGTGTGCAGCACTTGGGTAACCCTCTGGGACAGAGCTCTCCAAATTACCATATGCACGCTCCCAAGCAATATAAAAAACCCCAAAGACAAACGATGCTTTATGAAATTCTTTCTGGTGTGATAGCACTGCTACAGAGCTGCACTAAAATAAATATGATGCTTTCCTTGGAGTACTCCAAGGCTCTGCAGACCCATCAAATGCTCAGTCTGAGCAAGGAGAGAGCTGAGGGCTGCCAGGGCTGTCCCAGCAGCGCCCTGGGCACACAGCAAACTGCTCTGTGACCAACCAAGGGAGATGTGGACAGAGCCTGGGGCTAAATCTGAGCCTGGGGGGTCCCATCCCCCCTCTCCTGTGCCTGTGCTGGGCAGGACAAGCACTGCAGGAGAGCTCTGATGGCTCCAGGTGATCCTCAGCACAGCCATCTGGGGTAGATGTCCAAACAGCAAGAAAACCAATCCACCTCCATGGAATTGTGCATGCCTTCCACGCTGGGGCCTCTGGGGAGGCCAGGCTGAGACTGAAGCACCCAAAACCCCACAAAAAGCCTGAGAAGCAAAGGCTCTGCCTCACAACCTGCAGCAGAGAGCTGTGAACCTGGGACAAGTTGGGAGGGGGTGAAGAGGCAGCAAGGTGGTGACAGAACTCCTCATGATTGCTCAGGACTGGCTCTCATGGGATCCCAGACTGGTTTGGGTTGGGAGGGACCTTAAACCTCATCCCATCCCACCCCCTGCCAGGGGCAGGGACACCTTCCCCTCTCCCAGACTGCTCAGAGCTCCACCCAGCCACCTGGGAGTTTGTACCTTCGAGCTAAAATTTCCAGATGTCTCTCAGATCTGAGCCCTTAACTCACTGGTTTTGGGCAGTGACTGCCCCCAGCTTGTTCAAAAATCCCATCCCCACTCATTTTCCTGTCCTCGTTCTCACTCATGAGCTCAGGGCTCCTGTGAGTGACTCCCCAGCACTGCAGAGAGCTCTGCTGGGGATGTGTGGGGGTGAGGGGACTTCTCCTATGGAAATCCAATTCTGAAAAGGAACAAGAAAAACATTTCTATTCACATTAGGTTTTGTAAAACCATTTAGTGTTATGAAAAGCCTAATGTTTAAGCCCAAACTAAGCAGACAGTGATCCTTTAAGTCCCTGTCTTCCAGCACATTTTGCCATTCTTTTCTTTCAAGGAAAGTTAGGATTGTTGTTCTTTCACCTTCCAAAGTCCTTGATGGGTTATTTCTAGAGAATATCTAAATCTGGGAAGTATTTTGGTCGGCAAAGATGTCTATAGAAATTTCCTAAAACTCCATCATATATTTACCCACTTCTCAGAAATTCTTCTTCCATTTTCTATTAATATTATTTCACTGGGATCAGTCTCTGTTGAGAAATTTAGTTTAAGCTGCCTAGCAGTCTTAAAAGAGGAAGATCTATTAATTTAATCATTTATATGAATCATGTCTAAATGATCTCAGCAGAGAAAATGTGTTAGCCATTTAAATCCCATCATTACATATTATATAATAATTACCACTAATTCTAGTTTGGATGGGCCACAATATTGCTTTACATACCTAATATATTCAGAACATCCACCTCACCAGGCTCACTCGTCTTGTGACCTTTGAGTTTATGTTTGTCTCTTGATGATGAGCACAGGAAAGTCTCCCCAAGAAATTAGGAATGCAAAACACATCCATGGTGCCACCTCTCTTTGGCATCCACTACTATCACTTTTTTTTTTTTTTAATATCTCAAGTTCTTTTTGTCTCTAGAAGGCATCGAGATGCTACTGATATGGCTGTAATCAAAATAATATTTATTTGTTGAGGGTTCTCGGTGCATTCAGTGCTCATCATGGCAATCCAGTGAGGAGTTACTCACAGGAGACTACAGGGTGTAACTCCCACTGGATTTCCAGTTTGAACACTGTTGGTTCACAGTGGATCCCCAAACTGGATTTCCAGTTTGAACACAGCTGGACACACCTCAGCTGTGCACACTGGTGTCTGCAGCCCAGGCTGAGAGATTTTGCAGGGATTTTTTTCCATGAAAAAAGGGAAAATATTAATTAGCCACGAGAGATTCCTGCACAGGTTTCACTGTCTGCAGCTGCAGAGCACTCAGGAGCCAGGGAGGGCACAAAAACTCTGCAGCAGCGGCTGAACAGCTCCCAAATTACATCTCCTATGGGCAACCAAAGGAAAAGCCATCACACCCTGCTCCTCAGTGGGAGTTGTCCCTTTCCACATGGACAGGACAATCCATTGCTCCCCAGAAAGCCAAAGAGGTCTTCAAACACACTCCAAGCACAGCTGGGCTGAGAAGGCGGTGCTGGCACAACGCTGGAGAGATTCCAGTCCCAAGATCTGCACTTGGGGACACAAATGGTGCTCCCAGAGGGTGATTTCCAGGAGAAACCCCCAGTTCTGGGCACCCCCTGGTCCAGCACTGCTCCCAGGGGTGGGATTGCCCTGGAGGAAGGTGGAACCGTGTCCCTGCCCTGCCAGCACAACATGAGTAACTTCACCTACTGTGGACACTGCAAGCTTCTTCTTAAAATTATTACTCTTTACTCTTTTGCACCACCCCTGCATGAATCCATCTGCCAGCAACCTTTCCTCCACTCCATCAAAACTGCAACGCCAGATAAACCCCTGATTAATTACAGAAGAGCAAAACTTCCAGCTCTCATATCCCAAGGGTCAAATCCATCCCTGGTATAAGCCAGAACTCAGCAGTGAGACAAATTTGGCCCTAGGTGACTTTTTTCCCTCGACTAGCTCATTACACCACCCCTCCTCGAGCTGATGAATTGAGCCCCTTGTGTTCTGTTTGTAACCATAATTAGTATTCATTTTGCAAGCTGAAAGTTCACCCTTGCTCCAGGACTGAGCCCAGTGTTAATCACGGCGGTGTCTGCCCGCCTCTGACTCTGATCTGTCAGGTTTGCATTACTTGTCCCATACCTAATTTTTTGCCCTTACCAGCCAAGTAGCACCTCGACATCACACTGTGTCAGAATTAGAAACTTTTGACAGATCTGTAATCATCTAGTTCTCATCAGCTCTGTGCATGTTAGTCACTTCATTTCCACATTCTAACAGTTAATATGCCTTAATTTCTCACACTTTGTGAATATTTAATTCCTCCCTTTTCAACATCATTTTTAGGTTGTGTGAATCATTTTCAAAGCCTTTGCTATTCTCCCTCCACTATCATCTGCATATTTTATGAAATGGCACAGTTGAATCTCTGAGGGCTCTTGATAAAAATGAAACTGGCAGGCTGCTCATTAGTTGTTTACCTGGAGCTGTGTGAATCCCCCAGAATGGTGGATTCCCATTTGGGTTTGAATTAGGATATTCTGACACATAAGAATTGAAAACCTTTCCAAGCCGAGTGTGATACTCTCCCAGCCCCTCCCTTGCATCCCAATTAATGGCCCTTCCAGGGAGTTTGCACTGCTTTGGCCAATCCTACACCAACACCTGCAACAACTGGGCTCTTCAGAGGTGAGAGACAGGCTGGAGTCAATTAGCAACTCTAATGAGGGGGAAAAGTGTCCCATCAAGAGCATGCAGAGGGCAGCAGGACGAAAATGGGAACTCTTCAGGCTTCCAGAGTCAAAGCAAGGCACCAGGGCTGGGGCTGGTTTGAGCGCGTGGTTCAGTGGGCAAGTGATACAAAAATGACATTTATTTGTTCCAAAAGTCCTTGCTCGTGACCATACCTGGCAGGTCGCGGAGCTCTTACACAGGCAGAACCCTTTCCTTTCTTTCCTTGATCTTATTCATGCAACAGAACACTGCTGTCTCCCCTCTGGAATGGGCCACACTCCACAATTCATGGGTTCCAAGGCAAAAATCAGGTTATCCTTGAGTTTACCAGGAAATCCTGGATTATCCACCAAGGAACTCAGTGGGCTTTCTAGTCCAGCCCTCACATAGAACATTTTTTCCCTATTCCACCTCTGCCTTTCCCACCTGGAAGCTGGCTCCATGCTGATGGGTCTCACCATGCAGTTCCCCACATCCATAAATCTTCTCTCCACATTCCAACAGTTCTAGTTTTTAGTGTCCAAGGATTTAAATTTAGCCTGATTTATTTTTATGCTGATCTCATGCTCCTTTCATAGACTTTACTTAAAAGCAGTAATGCTATCTCTCTCGGCACTAAATTTTTTATGAAATTTTTGGCCTTTGCTGACTCCATAAGGAAATAGAGAATTGGGGACATTATAAATAGGGGTGAGAGAAGCTTTCCAGCTCTAGGAGCTGCATCTGCATTGTTACTTTGGCTGTACAGGTGCTTTGGTGAAAGAAAAAGGAAATAGAAGGCTTGGTTTTGATAGGAACCATCTTTTTATTTCACCCTCATGTCCCACCTAATTCATCTTGGCCTGAACACATCTCTTAAAACCCGGTGCATTAAAAATACAAATAACTGAGAGCAGAGTTCGTAATTAAAATTCCACAGAGTTTCTGGCCAGCTGATGTTTCATATTTTATCCCTGAAAATGAGCAGCCAGGAACAATCAGGAGCTCCCTTCTCCAGCCCCTAAAACTCCCTCTCCTCAGCAGCAATTGGGAGAACAGGTGAGAAACCTCACATTGTTTGATGCTCACTCTCAATCTAATCAGGTGTCTTTTACAATTTGCTGTATTTGTTAAAATCCCAGCTTTAGGAAGCCCCTGAATATTAAAAAAACCCTAATAATGAAAAGTGATATTTTTATATAGCCTTGGCTAGAGTGAGGGTGGATTTCAATATGTTTTGTTCATTGTAAAGATTCAGAAATTAAAAATATATTAAAAATGATTTTTTATAGTCTGGTGAAGGCTGGTGGCCTGTGTGGCTGGATTTTAATTCTTGGCTTTGACAGTATTCCATTCTTTTGATTTGTTATATGTGCTTCAGATCTATTACTTTTTAATTGGACATGAACATGCCTATGAACTGAACTCTGTCTCCAAGGGTTTGCATAAAATTAGCCAGGATGTGGGGAGAGAGGAGCTGTCCCTACAGCTCAGGGCTCTCAGATCCTGCAGAAGGTAAAAATAACAACAGCCATGGTGAACACCACCAACAGCAGGTTTGGCCGGCTGAGATTTTAACTCCATTTGCAAAGACTCTTCCCCTACAGCCACAAGTTCACTATTTAACCATTACCACTTCCTACACGTCAGTATTTTCTGAGCTCATTAAATATTGGTTGGCTTCAGGAATACTTTCATCCTCCTGACTAGAAGCAGACATTTTGGGCTGTGGGCATCCTTCCCTCTCGGTGATGTCAGCCTCTCAAAAACCCTGGAGATCACCCTTCACTCTGATGATGTTCCAAAAGGAATTCCCATTGTTACAACTGCACACAACACAACTGCAGGAAGTCTTTTCTTAGTTGCCAGTGAGTTAAATCAACTTGTGACTTCAGTCTTGCAATACCAACAGTGTTTCCTGGACATGAGGAACTCCAGTGAATTTGCTTTTAGTGAAATGTTGATCCATATGAGGACACTTTTTACAAGTTGTTCTCTGTTTGATGAGGACAATTGTCATCTCACTGCCATCTCACTGCACATCCTCAGCAAAGTGAGGAACTTCTCTGGGAAATGGCAGCTTTAGAGCCCCAGTTCATGCCAGGTTGACGGACATCACCCACACCAACCTTGCGCTGCTTATCTGTGCTGACCAGGACATTGTGTGGAGCAGACTCACAGCAAACCAACCCAAAGCCATCCAAACCAGATGAAATCCTGGTTTCCCTGCAATTAGCTCTTCCTCTCCGTGGTGGCTGTGTAATAGTGATCACAGGGAAGCACGAGGGACAAGAGAAAACCAGAACACACCAGGGGCTGAGTGTGAAATTGAGGGTGGAAATAAAGACAGGTAAAAAACACAGGCAGCACCAAAGCATTTGATGCAAGACACAAAAAGACTCGCCCAGAACAACAAATTCTGCCTGCAGAGCTATCCCTCTCCTCTGATGTAGTTGTCAACTTTGTCTGAATTTCTTTTCAGAGCAAAAACTCTCCAGCTTGGCTCAGTCCTGGTTTATGCTTCTCTACCCTCCCTACCCCTCCTCCCGCATGTTAAACAGACCAGAGACCTGACATTTTATGTTGTTTGTTTGAAATGATAAACTTAATCATGAGTGAAATGTTAGGAGTGACAGTGCTGGCCACAGTAAGGTCATTTCTGCTGCAGCCAAGTAAATACTGCTCTCCCCTTAATTGCATCTCCAGCCCTTGCCACAGGAGGACCCAGGCATTTGCAAGTGGGGAGCTGAATCTGTCTTTGTGATAATTAAACCATGGACCTCTGGAAAGACTGCCAAATCTGCCATATGGTAGTTTTATGACCTAGACTGCTGTTATCTCTTGAGAAAGCTAACATCCTAATCTCATTTTCGTTATCTGTGATCAGAACCCGCATTTCTGGAGGGCAAAATGCAGGAGGGCTGCTCGCTGCAGAGCATCCTACAGCAGTGACATTTTGTCCAGTGGTTCAAATTAATAAAATGAAGAGAGAATTATTGACATCCTGGAATGAAAGCAGAAATCAAGAAGCTAACCCCCAATAACCCGTGGATTACCAGCACACACTGTTAAAAATTCCTGGGACCTGCCTTTGGAGGGACCAGGGCTCTGATGGGAAATTAAAACGTTCATTGCAGGAAGGTTGGGAAAAGGCCACTGAGTTTTTTCACAATGCAAACACGTTATTTTAAAACACAAACACGAGAGGCTGCTGCCTTTGGAGGCCTGATGTCATTTATCACAGACACAGGGCATCCTTTGAGCAGCCAGAGCTGGGCACATTTTACAGGAACAGAAAGCCAGGCTGGGACATGTCTGATATGAAGAATAAACAGCTCAGGACCAGTGCTGGATAAGGCTTTATGCCTGGCCATTCTGAAACTTCCACTATTTCAATAAATTCACGCTAATTTGCCATTAAATCTGCCACGCAGCCATGTAAGCACTTGCCCTGTGGCTGGGGAACAGGCTGCCCTTGAGAGCTGAAACACAAACGCTCCCCAGCTGTGGTCACCTCGTTAGACACTGTTTGGGTCTGGATCACTTGGTAAGGGAATGCATCTGTTCCTTTCAGCAAGGTTATGTCTTCGGAAGGGCCCTGCAAACACAAGGAACAGGTGGCATATTTTTCATCTCACTGGTAGCAAACACACAGCCCGTGCTCTTTGGTGGCTCAGGGAGCCTTACAAGGGGGATCTTCAGCACCAGAAATTGCTAGTGGAGATGGTTCTTGCCAGATGTTTCAGGATGGGATATTCCTTTGCAAGGAAAAGCCTAATGGCTACTCAGGTCTGCACTAAGTTCTCCAGCCCAGTGACCTTCATCACATTTATCTGCCAGCCAGACACTTACTGAGAGATGACGTGGGTCTGTTTTTACAAAAATATTCAGGTTATATGATCTAGATAATACAGCCTGCTATAAATCACCCCAGTTGTCCCTTGATATTTTGAAAACTGATGAGACTGCCGATTCCTGCTCCTTACTTTGTATGCAAATGATAAATTATAGATGGGAAATAGGAAAAAGAAGGTTTTACTCATTTGCTGGATTGAAACAGACTGGATTAGTGAGCGAGCAGTAGTACCCTTGGACTATTTATTGTGACATTGCTTAGAAAAATTCAAACCCCAAAGCCTTCAAATCACTGGGGACATTGTTAGCCTTCTGCAGGAATTATTAAAATGTACAGAAATGTATGAGCATCACTTTATAATAATTAATCAGGGGCTGTTGATTAATAAAGCTCATTTTTTAGTCCCGATGATTCAGGGTATTATCCAAAGGACAGTGTCCTTGTCATATTGATTAAGAAACCAGACTTTGCCGTGGAAGAAAGTGTGAGAACAGTCGCTCTTCTTCCTTCCCCCCTCCCCCCAATAAAATAAATATTGAATGAGAATATTAACTCATTAACCTTGACAACAATTTGTAATTTTCATAAGGAGGAAAACTCGCGTATTCAGCAAATAAATTGCTGCGGGGATTTCAGGGAAACAAATTGGAGGGAATGAAGAATGCTACCATATGAATTCTGTCGTTTTTATGGGCTGCCATGATAAATTTGTTTGGTTATGTCCCTCAATTAAGGCCACAAATACTGGAAAGCGTCAGGAGCAAGAGAGCTGGTGGGGCTGGCACGGAGGAGTCGGGGTGACAATCTAAGGTCACCCAGCAAGCTCAGGGTGCTCTCTTCTCTCAGAGCCAGCATCTCACCGACTGCATTCTCTGTCCAGCACACGAACCCCCCCACAGCCTTTGCTAGAAGATAACTCCATTTACTAGCTATTGCAGGAGACAATCTGTACTGGATTTAACGGCCCCAGCCACAGGTTTTATGGGTTATCTAATTATCCTGAGCTCAGTTTAACCAGGAATGCAGGTAGAACAGATAATCTGGGAGCTGCTCACCACTGCAGCTGGCCAGCCCTGTTTTTTAACCCCCTCTAAAAATGTTCTGCTTTGAAACTCGAGCTGGGGGTGTTCCAGTGACTCCAGGAAAAATGGACACTCTTTGCTCCTTCATGGATTTCCAGCTGCAAACCCTTCCTTGTCCAGATCACTGACTCAGCCAGCCAAACACATTTAGGATGTGCTTAGTTTTAAGCTCGTTTTACCTCGGCTAACATCAAGTAATGCTGTGCACGCTTAAAAGTAAGCACATGCTTAACTGCTTTGTTGGATTACAGCCTAAATTATCTATTAATCCAATTGCATGGTTTCCTCTGATCACTGCAGTCTTCAAATTCTCACTGTACAATAGATTTAATATAAATGCATTATGTTTGTCAGGCATACCACGAGATTTTCATGCTGTCCTTGTCTGCTTGGCTATATTGTCATCCATAGGAGAATATTAAAGATTTAATATGATTTAATAAAATTAATTTTAGCCTTTTTTGTTTTTTTGAAGAATATGAATGAAGTGTATCTTGTTTGGGAAAGTAAAAGGAAAAATAAAATAAAAGTGTTTAATATTTTAAAGGTCTAGATAGGGAAGCATGAGGCAAATGAGAAAATCCCCGTGGAACACAAAGGTGAGAACACACAGGGCGTTGGGAATGCTGCTGGTTCCTGCTACAGCAACAATAACTGGGTCTGATTGAGGTCTGGTTTTACTGGACTCATCCTGCAAGGACTTCAGGACAGAGAAACCAGGTTGTTCAAGGTATGGGAGTGAATTCCATTCATCTAACATGTGAGGTGCTCAGATATTCCAGTGAAGGGGAGCCCTGGAATGGCAGCACATTAATTCTGCCTTTCCAGCTGGTACCTTTGGAGGGGTGTTCTGCCTTTTAATACCACCAAGAGTCACTTTAAATACACCCAAACCCCCTCAGAAATGCAGCTTTAAGTGATTTCTCCATGATTCTCCAGGAAGCTGAGCCCCCTGAGCTCCATCAGCCTCCTCCTGGTCCCTGGCAGCCCTGACCCTCCCCGGTGGGATTCTGGCCATTTGCAGCACTGGTGCTAGGATGACCACTCAGTTTCCAGCCCTGTCCTGCTCCCCAGGCCTCAGCTGAAGTGCAGAGCTAAAATTAGTGAAACCCCATGTAATTAGCATGAATCAGTGGGCAGCACATGCTCGTGGATGCAGTTACTCACTCACAATGCCTAACAGAGAACAGCAGCAACAACCACTTTGGCCAAACCTTTCCTCGCTGAGAGCAAAAATAAATTAATAAATAAACCCCTGCATTTCTATTACTGGTGGCCCTGGAATATAATCAGGCAGTACCTGCAGGATAAATCAAAAGATTAAATTAAGTTGGGATTTGAATCCCCCACTAAACAAAGACTCAAACTGAGATTACGCTTTGCTGGACTCCGGGCTCGGAATGGCTTTCAAGGGCCTCCCTCCCAAACATAATATCATTATTTGCTTTGACCACTGCTACGTTACACAAAATGCACAAAATGCACAAAATCCAGCCCAGGGGTGCCAGGGGGAGCCGTGAGGCAGGGAACAATATGGAGAGCAGTATGGGGCATGCTGATTTTTCTTCATTGCTGGCCTCCTGCCTGCTCCTCCTGAGCTGCTCCAGCCCCAGGCTGGGCTCTGGCACAGCCTCTGTGTCCTGCCTTCTGCTGCTGCCCTGGCCAGCCTGACATCGTCCCTTCCTGCAGCACGGGGCACCTGCTGGCCCTCCACCCACGCTGCTCCCTCCTTCTCACGGAGGCACAATGGCCAAAGCCCGCTCCTTTGGAGAGGGGCCACTCACACACAGGAGGGCTCGGGAGAAATCTTTATCCCCCAGCATATTTAGGGGCTCTGCAGCCCCGAATTCCTCCCCTGCCAGCCACCAAAGGCAGGTTAAACCCTCCAAAACCTGCTCAGAATTTCAGCCTCTCTGCCCACAAGATGTCACCCTGAATTTTAACAAAGGTACATCTACCCTTCAGCATTAATTCCCCTCCCTCCCGCCCGTGTTCCATCCTTAGCACCAACTGCATTAACTCTTCAGAACCGATGGTTTACACACCACCCCAAAAATCCTGTTTAAATCTTGCTGCCCCTGACCTCAGCTGCATTTTGGCAACACATTCCTCCCGTGAATTCTGGGCTGCATCTCCTCCCTTTTTTCACAGCACAGGACAAATATTTTCAGGTCAGTCTGCACAGCCCCATCCAGTGTGACCCCAAGACTCTTTCAGTGATGTTCATCTCCAGTTTGAGAAGGAGCACGTGGAGGTTCTTCAATGTAGAGTCTTAATACGCATTACCTGATAACATCAGCCTCAGATTTCAAGTGTTTCACAGCTTTTGGATGATGAAAACAAAAAATCCAGCATGAAAAAACGGAATGAGAAGTATCTCTAAACCTTCCTGAAAGTGCAAGTGACAGCAGCCTTACCAGAGTGCATTTGCCCAATCTCTAGGCTTGGAAAAGGATATATTGAATTTTTAAGGTTTAGTTTGTGCTGTTGTTTAAAAAAACTGGTGCGGTTTGTTTAGAGGCCAACTCCACTCAAAGCTTTGCTGCTCTTTTCCTCAAGAAAAATCCTTTCTGCCAGAATTTTGGGCCTGTTTTCCACATTCCCTCAGCCCCAGGCGTGGGAAGGGAGCGTGTCCGTGACCCATTAGGAGCCTGACGTGACATTTATGTGCACGTTTAGCGGGGTTGCTCTCACAAGCACAATAATTACACACACAAATGAGCTTTGAAATTGCCCTTTTATGAAAATCCAAACCTTGATATTTAACTAGTTAATAAGAGCCCCTCTCGCATCTGATTTGCAAATCAGGTCTTGGTATGAAAGGCTGGGTTTTGCAAGGGGAGCTCTGACTCTGGTGGGTTCTCTGTGGCCATTTCAAGTGCTTATTTACAGAGCAGGCACATCTGAACTTGGTTTGCTGTGAAAATATTTGTTTCATTTCTGCTCGCACGTGAATAACCGATATATAACAGATAACCAGTAACTTGGACACAAAAGCAGGCACAGAAATTAGCTTTAAACTTCTGAAACACCTTAAAAACAGGCCCCCCAACCTGATCAGTGTGTGAGAAAAACACCTTTGCAGCAGAACACTGCACGCTAAAGCAGGCACGGCCTGTTGCTACAACAAGCAGTTATCCTTCAAAAATAATAAGCAGGATTTTACCAAAGTTGTGGTATATCGAGCCCAGTATTTTATTTTTTAAGAATATTTTTTATGTTTAACTTGCACCATTGAGGCCACTTGTAAGAGAAGTTTATTCCCAGTTCCATGGGAACAGAGCTAAACCCTGATTACACCTTGGTAGTTTTACCTAGAGATTATTTCCCTATTCATATTTTTCCTCTCTAATTCAAGACAGCTGCTGGTTTGGAGAGTCTAACATGAGTGAAGAGTCAGATTTGAAAAGGAAACAAGGACATTTCTATTCTTAGTCTTCATACATCAGTAATGCTCAGAACTGAGCATCTCCAGGAGGCACAAAAATCCCCTCTCCCACTCCCACCCAATCCTCATTTTCCTCAGAAATGGGGAAGCTTAACCTTCCCAAAACAAAAGTGTTTGTGGAGCAGCTGCACTGGGACTCCTCCCGAACCACTGAAACAAATATTTTTTGCCTCAGCATTTACTACAACACCACCTTGGAGATTTCTGCCCTTTTCCCAGGGTATTTCCATCTCTCCAGTAGCAGATTTTGTTCATGCTGAGTGCAATGTTCCTATAAAAGCTCACTGGGCACCTTAACATCCCTTCAAACTCCAAATAAAAAGGCTGAGAAACACCATAAAGAGAACAGCAGCCCCTAAACAAGAGATTTTTTTTTTTTCCAAAAGGAAAAATAGGAGTTTTTTATAGGAAAAATATTCATACAAAAATTGCTGTTCAATTCTCACCAATTCCCAGCTATCATAAATGAAGATACAGGAAACACTGTGGGATTAGCTAAGTTTGCTCATGATTTTCCCAGAGTTTTCTCCAATAAATCCCCCTGAATTTCCAGGCTAAGTTTCACTCCAGCAAAGCCTGTAAATATTTTGATCAGCTCTGTAGGGCAGCACACTGTAAATACACTCACTCAGGGTGACTGTTTCTCAGTAATGAACTGGAGCATCTTGGCAGAAGCTGATTTGTTTCACCCACTACCCATCTTCCCCGATAATTAAATTTTTCTTTCAAAACACAAACTCTGCACCAAAGTACCAAATCGGTCAAGACATCAGGAGGCCGAAAATAAACAAAAAAATTAATTTCAAACTGTGAAACACAGTCAGCATGAGCTAAATCCTCTCTAAGTCCCCTCAGTTCATCTCCAGCAATTCAAATCAGGCCCAATTTCCACAGGAAATTTTTAAAGGGCAGCTGCAGCTTCCTGATCCCATCACTGGGGCTGATTTCAATAAATGTCACTCACCTTGGCGCAAAGTTTGCATTTCAGCCCGTTCCCCTCCCTCTTTTCCCTTGACATGTGGCTTTCCTGGGGGTTTTGTTAATAGTTTATGGGCAGTGATCACACACAGGCACTCAATAACCACAAATTGACCAACCTGAGCTGATACTTTCTTTTTTTTTTTTTCAGAAGCTTCCCTGACTGCACTGGTTAATTTTAAGTAAAGAGCATATAATATTAAAGATCAGTATATAATCACCATAAATATATCATTAGGATATAAACATCACATAATATTAACATCCTATAATAGCTCATATCCACAGCCAGCTTTAGGATTTTACAGCCTATTGACCATAACCACAGGAAATTATTGAAGCTGTGCAAACTTTTTTTGGGGAAAAAAATATCTAAAATGGACTTAAAGGCTGTCATTAGTCATTGCTATTGGTGCATTATAAAAATTTTAAATAATCCTGAATGCTGGGCATTGTTCACTTGGATTAAGGGTGGCTCTGTAATGGGCAAGGGCTGAAACATGAGCACAAATCCCGCCAGGTTCTGCACAGGAGGAGAAAACGGATTTATTGGTAAATCCTTTCTCACTGACCACTCCTCCCCACTGAAAGCAGGAGTGAGAGCCCTCAGCAGTGAGCACTCGACAGCCTTACATAACTGTTCTACCTTCCCCAGGAGTTAAGGAAATGAACTGGGAGATTTTTCTAGAGAGGCAGAATTTATTTGTTTTGAAAAGGTACATGTATCACCAACCCCCAAATGTGAGAAGAGGCAAAGCATCCATCCATGAGAATTCTCTCACAGGAGGAAAAAAGAGCTTTGCAGTTATATTTCCTCAGAGGTGAGTGAGTAAAAAAAAATCCAAATATTTAGTGCAAGATTCCTACCTCAGACAAATTTGATTATCACACCTAGAGGAGGGACAAAGCTGGGATTTGCTGAGGCTTCTCAGCGGTGCTGGGTGCCCTCATGGAGCAGCCCAGCCCTGGCAGCAGCAGGCTGCAAACAAACCCCACTGTCCAAAAGCACAAGAAGGAAGCAAATTTTGGAAATTTGGGAGCTCAGACTCCCTGCAGCCACAAACAATAATTTTCCACAGTAGAATAAGGAGATACCTGGATTATTCTCCATGATTAGGCCACGGACAGGCTGGCACCCCTACAACAAAAATAGGATTTATCAGGAAATTGGGCCTATGGAGTTCTCCAGCCTGGGGTTGCACTGGCTCAGCAATTTCTTCCAATGATTTGATAAAAATGTTTTCAGCATTTTATGCATCCAGGTACACACAACAATAATTACCATAATATTATAAAACACAAAGGCAGAAAAGTGCAGCAATTTGCACTGATTATTAAGTAAAAATAGGAAACTTTAATTATTAATTTTTGAAATCACTGAAAGGAGAAAATAGCACACCTTCCATGTGCAGACACTGAAATTAGATTAGCTTGACAAGCCCATTTCAGAGGGAACAGGAATTCTTCAGTGCATTTATTTAATAGACCTTGAACATGTTATGAAGCAGCTCTTTATTACAGCATCCTAAAAAATGTGACTGAAAGGATTTTAAATCCCACATCTTGGTGCTGCTTTTAGATTAACACAAAACACTGAAAGAATCCCACTGATGACAGCTCCCAATTCAAAGCAGCCTCTAACAGGATCAGGAGCAGAGTGAATGGGAATAATTGATGCTCCTGTGGCAAGTGCAGCTCCTCAGGAGAAGAGGAAAAAGAAGGATTTCCCTGTGCACATATCTTGGGGCAGCAGATTTTTGCCACACCAGGATTTTGTTGCCCACCTTTTTTTCACTTGGATCTGACCTCTGGATTTTAAAGCATCAACAACGACTGTCTGCTCCTCAAAATCTCTTTTTTCACCACCCTGGGAAACCCACAATATAATTTTTTTAAGTGGCAAAATGGTTTTATGGCATTTAAAGTAAACACTGGCAGTTTTGTTGAAGGGAAGGGTGGCACAGAGGAGCCAAAACGTGGAATTAAATGAGTTGTGCACTTGTAAATGGACTTGAAGAGGAGGGAAGTGCAACAAGGCAAGCTGGGCAGCTGCAGTGATCCAGGCTGGAAGTGATAAATGAAACTGTTGCTGTTACAGAACAGTCAGCAAGGATGGAAAGGTACTGAAATTTGGCTACTGAAGCAGAAGGACCTGCAGAGGACCCAAAAAGGACAGGGCTCCTTTTGCAGTGCTCCCCTGCCTTGTGCACGAGGCTGCCTGTTTTCAGAGCAAACACTCCTTCTGTGTCCGTGTCTCATTGTCTTCTGTCTCCGGAGTAACTCCTCTTTTTCTGCTGCCAAAACGGCTACTCCAGCCCAGGGTCACACCAATTATTTCTTAAATGGTTTGTGCTCACCTGCACTTCAAATGGGAGCCTTTGAGAAGCAAAATAACAGCACCTCGTTCCCAGGCTGCTCCCAAATCCATTATGCTCCCAACACATCAGTCTGCTCAATTAAAGAGCCAACGACTACAAAGTGACTGTACATCATTTGTATTACCCCGCTCCAGCCGACACTTTATTCACAAATATCTGACTCCAAGAGGTCTTTTTCTGCTTAGCTAGCTGCTTTATCCCAGCTTGCATTTATGTTAAAAAAAAAAAAAAAGGAAAAAACAATCAGCAATGTGCTTCAAGCAAAGATTTCTGTGTCCTGTGTAGTTATTTCTTCTCTGCAAAGGGAGTTTTGCCTTTCCTTGCAGCCCACTTCAAACTGATTTGCTGGAGACTCCCAAGTCCCATGGAATGACAGTCTAAAGGCTTGCTTTTAAAATATTGGAGGTACAACTCTGAAACCAATACTGCCTGGCCAATTCACTTAATTCTTACTCAGTTTGGGGCTGTGTGCACGTGAAACAATTGGAATGAGGAGGGGAAATAAAATCCAGCCTTTGCTGAGGGTTCAAGGACACGGCCAGGGGTGCTCAGCAGTCCACGACTCCTCCAGGACAGACTTTAGATCCAGCCTAAGGATCCAGCCAGTCCTGGCTCTGTCCAGGATCCTCTGACCCATCTTCCTTTCCAGCTGAGGACATTCCCTGACCATTCCCTGCCTCCTGCCCTCCCACAGCAGCTCCCTGGAGCTGTCTCAGGTGGGTTCCTCCCCTCCTGCCCTGTGCTGGGATGGATCCAGCCTCAAATCTCAGCCCTGAGCCCAGGGGCACAGATGGGCACGAGAGACACAGACAGAGGAGTTTCTGGATGGATGCAGGGAAGCTTTTCTCCTCTCGGAGGATAATTAAGCCCTGATGAGGCCGTCCAGAAGGTCAGGGCTCCTCAGCCCTGGTGAGACGCCCTGAGCACTCCGTGTTCCTCTGCTCCGAGAGGGAGCCTGGAGAAGGGACCTCCCCAGGGCCCCTCCAGCCTGGCTGCCCTGGCAAGGAGCAGCAATCAGGAGCTACCCCAGCCATCCCAGCACTTCAGCTATTCCCTCTCCCAGGAGCCCATCCTGCCTGCCAGCAGCCTCCAGCAGCGCCGTGCTGAGCTCGTTTCACATAACAAGACAGGACCCTGAAACATGAGGTTGGCTCTCCCCTGCAACTCCTCACCTGTGGAGAATGCTGCAAGAACAGAACTCTCTAACTCCTGCTAGCAGCACCAGAGCCACACATTCACTTGCTATTCATGGGGCCAAACAGCTCTGTAATTCCTTTTCCCCAAGCTGGGAAAGAGCAGGATCAATCCTACGCGTGACCCAGGGTACCCCAAACCTCAGCACAGCCCTGACACAGGTGCTCCAAAGCCTTTAGGACAGCCCAGGTTGACTTTCCAGCATCTCCTGAGGAGGGTAAAGCTCCTTTCAACAAAGTGTATATTCTGCCCAGTGCAAAGAAAAATTACTTTGAATTAACTGGATAGATGTTATGAATAATCCACATTAAATTCTTAATTTTGGGTTACGATAGAAGACTTAATAGTGGTCAGATACCCACTGCTTATGCAATTAATTCTTAGCCAAGAAAATGAATGTGAGATATAAAATATTTTAGAAATAATCTTTTCGTACAAAAAACAATGGAAATTTGAAGAAGGATTAAGATTTAGTGTCACAACAGATTATAGTGTGAACAGAATATGTCCTTACAGAAATCTATTTAACCACTCATATCCTAGAGGGAACAAACTATGGGGCTTTTTCCATAGCAAAAAGGGGAAAAAAAAAGGAATTTGCTCTTTGTGTTTACTGGAGCCCACAGCTGGCAGGAAATGAGGCATGAAATGTATTGTCAAACACACAGTGTTCCAACAGAATGCCTTACTTCCAGCTGAGCATTGATTTTAGGGATGCAAGCCCTCAGACCCCCCTAAAAATGGATATTTTTAACAAATGGATCACCCTGGCAATGCTATATATACACACAAAGGTATTGCTACAAAAAGCTGCAGAATTTTTAACACTTCTGAGCAGAACTTCCTCCCATTTGTTAGTTTTTCCTAAGATACACCAAAAATTAAGGAATACTAAAAGCAACCAGGAGAGGAGGATTCCCACCAGCCCAAACTGACCCAAACTTCAGCTCGAAGTTACTCCTGAGCACAGATCTTACAGAGAAATAACTGAATTGCAGCTCCAGAAGAGAAGCAGGAACATCACCCTCTGGAAAACCTCTGTCCACGATATTTCCCTGCTGCATCCAGAGGAATCAGGGCCAGAAAATCCCCTGGAAACTCATTTTTCTACATTAATGCCACTAAGTAGCAGCAACGCACCCTGGTGAGGGTGGTCTCTATCCTAAGCAAGCGAGGGATTGCCCAAAGGCCCCAGGTAAAATGAGTTTTGCAGTTATTTTACAGACAAAATTGAGTATGCAAAGCAGCATTACATCAGTCACCCTTTCCCAAAGCATAGCTAATGCACTTAATTAACTAGGCTGCTACCAAATCCTCTTTTTAAACACTTTTTTTCCTCTTTAAAGATTGCCACAAAAAAACCCCAAACAAACAAAAAACACTGTGAAAATTAAAAACCCAAGCAAATGAGAATCAAGAGTGTTGGAATAGAACACTTTTTTTTTTTCTTTCTTTGAGAAGTCAGCTGTATGGCAATGATTTAATTAAACTATAAATGAAAATGATTGCAAAAGTGTCTTGCTGGGTAAGGGCAGGGTGTACAGAATAAAACACCTTTTTACTGGGCTGTTTGGGACAGATCTGTGTTCTATCACTTGGCTTTTTTAATTCTCACCATGACATGGTCACCACACAGGGGTGCAGGACAGGCTGATCTTTGCCCTTTGGGGTTTTACAGTGACACGGCCCCTAGGATGTGCCACCCTGACCTTCCAGCCTGGGGAGGAAAGCAAGGCTAACTCAGGAAAAGCTGATTATTTCTCACTCCTGATGCAGGGAAGCTGCTTCTCCTGGTGCTGCAGAGCCACCAGCATGGGCAGAATTATGGCAGGGACAGGCACAGCACGTTTTCTTCAAGTCAGTGCATTCATTTCTACCAAAAAGAGGCAAAAAAAAAAAAAAAAAGGTTCTCTCTCATCCTTCATCCTTTGATTCTTTAAGTTACTGAACACTTTCTATTCCTGTATGATTGAAAGGGAACTGAGAGAGGCAGCACTTATCAGAAAAATCCCAGAACAGACAAGGGAACAGACTCCCAGCTCCGTGCTGGATCATTCCCCTGGAATGAGCAGTTCTTTCCCACCAAGGAGAGAAAGGCATTTCTCTGCTCTGTGACAGCCTGGGCTCAGAGGGGAGGCAGCTGCAGGAGCCCAGGGGACAGTCCTGGGACGTGGCTGTCACCCCTGGGCTACAGTAAAAAATGCAGCAAACCCCAGATCCAGGGAAGAAATGCTGATGTCTGCTCCAGACCAGGAGGCTGAAGCACAGCTTTATTAAAACTATACTATATGACATTAATATACTATTTAAAGAGATACTGTGCTATTCTACACACTTACTTCTTACTTACCTGTCTAACCAACTCAAACTCTGACTCTGCTGAGAGCCCAACACAGCTGGAGCCCACTGGCCACTGACCCCAAACAACCTTCACCAGGACCCAACCCAGCCATCACTGCAGGTGAACAATCTCCACACCACATTCCACATGGGGAAAACAATGGGGCAGGGATAAAGATTGTTCTCTTCTTCTCTCTGTGCTTCTCCTGAGAGACAGAATCGTGTCTCTCTGTCCAGAGAGTGTGAATGTCACACTGGGCTGTGCCAGTGCCACCACTGATGGCAGCTGGGCTGGGCAGGGCCCTAAAGCTCACCCCAGTTCCACGGCAGGGACACCTCCCACTGGCCCAGGCTGCTCCAAGCCCTGTCCAGGGACGCTGCCAGGGATCCAGGGGCAGCCACAGCTGCTCTGGGAATTCCCTCCCAGTATCCCATCCCGCCCTTCTCAGGGGGAAGCCATCCCCCTGCCCTGTCCCTCCAGGGAGCCTCTCCCCACCTCTCCTGTAGGATCCCTTCAGATGCTTTGTAATACAAATCGATGGACGTGAATAACTGAGTTTTGGAGATGAGGGGTCTGAAATCACTTGGGCAAGGTCAGGACCTAGGACTGAACACAGCTTGAGAGAAAGTTTTCTACCCTTGAAAGACAGGGGAGAAGAGACTCAACACCAGCATTTAAATCTGGCTGTCAAATGTAACTATGGTGTTTGTTTTTAAAACCAACCCACAATATTAATGGCTTTTCCTGTGCTCTTCTGCATAAAACTAAAGAAGGGCAGTGAGAAATCCAGTCCATCACGGGCTGAGACCCATCTGTCAGGGAAATAAATCCAGGGGAAGTCCCTCCCTACATAAAGCCCTGTGTTCTCCATGGGATGCCTTTCCCACATCCAACATTTTGGCCCCGGGCACACCCAGAGCTCCTGAGAGGTTCAGGAGTTGAAGAGTTGTCCATTTATGAGTCCCACCACGCTCAGAATGCGCTTTCTGTATTTCTGCCAAAGTGCTTGACACAGAAACTTGTCTCTTGTGCTTTTTCTTCTTATAAAAAAAAATATGTCAGGCTAAAAAGACAGGTCCAAACAGCTCCTGGCCACCTTGGCAAACGTGCTGCTATTGTTTATAAACCCTTGCAGTTATTATTGTTTGGGGATTGTTTCTGTTATCTCACTTTTAGTAACAGACGAGTGACTTCCAATGTGTCAAGGAAATCTAATAAAATATAAATAAAAACTATTTGCCTGTGTTTTTTCCCCTTTTACTCCAAGCACAAATTACATTAACAAAGCAAAATAACACAGACAACCAAGACTGGAGTGTAGAACCAGCCAGAAATGCTTTGTGTTTATTAAGTTTTCATTTATAAGAGCCTGCACCACCTTATCTGAATTAAGAAAAGCAGCATCCAGGCTGTGCTGGCTGCAGCCCAGCCCAAAGCACAAACACGTGTGGCTCAGACACACAAACAGTGTCAGGAGGAACCTGCCCTCGGCCAGCATCTCCCTCAGGCAGAAGGGAGAGCAGAACCTGGCCTCAGATGTGCCTGCTGTGACACAGGCAGAGAATTCCTGCTGCATTCCTGGTTTATTCCTCCACCGCTGACCCTCCATTCAGAATTGTTTTGCTCATCCACTGATTTTAGCTTGGAACTAAACCTGGAGGGATTATCAGAGTAATTTACCCAGAGACAGCCAAAGGGTTCCCTTAGAGCTTCGAACCAGACACATGGATAGTTCAGATTTCCTTATCTTTGCATTAGAAAACAACCTGGATGGGTTCTTGAGATCTGCCAGGAATTAAATTTTTATAAAAAGGAGAAAAGAAAACCCAAACCCCAACAGCTGTAGTCCCACCTTTATTATTTCAGTCTTCTGTTACACCCAGTCATATTTATTTTTCTCTAGAGATTTACTTAATTAATACTGGAAGAATTTTGTCCTTACAAGAATGCCTCTAACACAACTCCCAATTAATTCTTTTTTTTTAACCCCAAACACACAAAAACTCCAGACCATTTCACTTTGACCCTTTGGCTGATCAAAAGGTGGGAACCTCGGTCTCCCCTCACCAGGAGCAGAGGCTCAGCAGCAGGGAGGCAGTGAGAGGGCAGCCCCGCTGCACAAACTTTCATGCACTTATTCTCCCCCAAACCTTGTTTTCACCTTGGAGGCACCAATTCCACGCTGTGGACACGTGCTGCACCCAGGCACAGCCTCAGGCCCCGCCAGCCTTTCCCAAAAGCAGAGGCACACTCCTTCCATTTGGGTGCCACACTTGGATTATCTCTAATCTAGCAAGGAGCATTTTTGACTACTAAAACCAAGGAACAATTTCGAACAACACAGCTTACACTGCTTAACGTAGCCTTCCTTAAAGCTGAATAATTCCTACTCAAACGGTGCCAGCTCGTTCTGCCTCTGAGATCCGTCACTGCTGACAGCAGAGAGGCCGAGGGATGGCAATCCAGCCCTGGCACTGGACATATGCTCTCGAGGTGGACAGCACTCCCACGACTCACTGCAAATTAGAAACAGGATTAAAGCCACCTCCCTTCTCAGCCTGCTTGTGTTATTTCATCTGGCAAAGACCATACAGAAATTAATAATAGCTTTCCCACCCGCAAATAAAAGTGTGCTACTTAAGGTTTTTGGCAGTGAGCTGGCATTTTGTCATTTAATCATTTCACATCATTACACTGCAATATGCAATGTAATGAGATGACACTCCTGAATGACAAACACTGGGTACCTCCTGGGCTGCAGGGAATAACGGGTGGCAAGGAAATGACACACTTCGGGTTGCCACAGCTCCACTCCCCCGAGCTGGGATTAAAGCTCTGAAGAGTTGCAAGGAGAGCCTCACCTACAGATGGCTGAGCTGACCCTAAAACACACCCAGGAGTTTGAATCCTACACAGATCCAGCCAGGATCCAGGATCCCACAGCCCAGCCCTTAGCTGGGGTGCTGAGGGGGCAGTCCCAGCCTTTCCCAGGGTCACAGATGAAGGGGAGCCAGAGCCTCCTTATCTCTGCAGCCCACTTGATGGGAAGGATATATTAACCTTTAAGCATTTTGGAGAAACGCCTCTGGAGGTCTCCTGCCAGAGCCTGATTTGATTGTCTGGGGTGGTGGCAAAGAGGGGAAAAGTCCAACGAAGCCAACCCTTGGTGCCCGCATGTCACGAGCCTCAGAGCATTTCAAAGCAACCCCTAAATGTCTGAGCCCCCCACAAGGACCTCCAAGATCCTCAGAATTATTCTTTCCCACCCTTTCTTCCTGTTCTCAATTCAACTTGCACAAAGGCCACTGAGGAAGCCATAAATAACACCTAAAATGTCACTGCTGTGCTAAAGCCCCTCTCCTGCTGCACATCCAAAGGGCCACTTCCCACCTTGCCAGGGGCCTGCCAGAGGATGGAATCACCCCCAGGACCTCACTGACACCCCCAAACCACTGGGCTGTGGGGAGCACTGGGCAAACCACAGATAAAGCCCTCAGAGCATAATTTTGCCCGTGCAAAGGGATCCTTGCGTGCTTTCCCCAGGGGTGGCCGTGCCCATCGGTGCCCAGGCACAGCTCCAGGGCTGCCCCAGGTTCCTGCAGGCTCCAGAGGATCCAGCAGAGCTGGCAGGGGAGCCAGAGCACCTGGCACTGTGCTCGGGACCTGCCTGATGGGCAGAATTGGAGTTCTGGCAACAAATTTTTCCCCAAGAAACGCTGATGGGGCTGTTCCAGCCCCAGGGCCAGGGGCAAACCCTTGGTGCCTCCCTCTCCAGCTGCCCCAGCCCCTCCACCACTCCTGTCAGGAGACTTGGGAAGAACCCAGAGAGAGACAATAAAATTCTGAAGTGAAGAGCTCTTTAAATATTAGCTCAGCTGGTATTATCATACATTTTTCCAAGTTCAAACATGATAAAGTGATTTGAGAGTTTGCCAACTCCATATTCAGGGGAAGCATGCAGAGAGAGGAGAAATGCTGATATCTTTGATGTAAGTTCTTTTTCTTTTCTTTCCTTTTGTTGACTTTAAAGAGCAGTCATCTTAAACCTGATTTCAGAAGGCAACAGAAAATACTGGAAATTACACAACGGCTTTAGGAGCAGAGTTGCAGGTGGCAAGATATTTATTTTCCAAAAGCAGCTCTCCATGAATGGATGAGCCATCCCAAAGAAATGGTTATTTTCTTTGCCATCTTATTCAGAGAAAAAGCCCTATTGAATTTCTGCTATTCAGTCATTTATTATTTAGTGGCTGAGAGAGCTGGCTTTTTACATTCTTCCCCACATCAGTGAGAAGAGACAATCCTTAAAAACAAATTCCTAAAGTGACAATGAACTTCTGGCTCCCACTCTGAATAAGCAGCCCTGAACATCCCTCTCTCCAGGACATGCAGTCACAGCAAAAGCTCTTTAAAAACAGAGGGATCTGGCACAAGGACACTTCCAGGGTGCCTTGGCTGTGATGGGAACTGCCCCAACTTGGGATGAGGTTTAGGGGGTCCAAGATAAGTTTTTCTAGGAGTGAAATCAGCACTTGAAGAGGGGCCACGACAAAAGCATCCCACATCCAGCCCTTCCCATGTCACTCCACAGAGGGTATTTTACACAGCAAAACCTTGCAGGGCTGAATAATGGCTTTAAAGACAAATTGTTTGAAATAATTTGAATTTCACCACCTTCCTAAGTGCCCAGGAAAGCTTGACACCCCCCTAAATGAACCACTCTAACACCCAGACATTCATTAAAATGTAATAATATAGATTAAGTTTACTTAATCCTGCTGCAGAGTGCCACCGAGAAAAAGCAATATTCATTACACTTGGCAAAAGCAGGAATGGTGAGTGGGAGCCAAAGCAGGCCTGGATGCTTGCTTGTTTCCTCATCTTTTTTTAAAGCCTTTTTTTATTTTCTTCCATCCTTCTGTGCTGGCATGCTCCCTAAATGCAGCAAAGACAGAAGGTAATTACATATCGTGACTCATTAGCAGAAAAAAAGGAAAAGTGGGAGCAAAAGCAATAGGTAGGTGGGGGTAAATTTACCACATAATGATTTAAAAGTTTTGGACTCCTGCACACAGAGGGGAAAAAAAAAAAGGGAAGGAATTTAGTCATTCAGACTGTGAAATTCTAGGAGACTAAATGTCTCCTTAAATTATTTCATCACATATTCATTAGGCCATCCCAGGGAAAGCAGTTATATTATTTGATGGGGCTTCAGTTCTTTCCTGGCACCCTGAAGAAGACAAAGAAGAATGGACAAATTGAACAAAAGATGAACAAAGGAAGCAGCGGGGATAGGAAGGCAGAGAAGTCTTAGGAAAAACAAAAAACCCACAGACCTCTTGAGCCAGGGCATAAAACCCCAAGGTCTAATTCCAGCCCTGACACCAAGTGCTGCTCCAAGCCCTGCCTGGCTGCTGCCCCTGCTCCTCAGCCAGCAGCCTGGGATGCCAACGCTGCTGTTCCCTGCTTGTCTGGCTGCCCTGCACCTCAGATCAACCAGGAGTTATGCTGTAACCAAGCACATAAAGGAATTTATCCTCTGAGCCCACTAGACTGTAAAACAAATAAATATAAATAATGATAAAAGAAAAGGAGCAGGAAAGTGAAACACCGAGGTGGGAAGTCAGGAAATCTTTACTTTACCCAGAGTCACTGCCCACAAACTTCTCCCCTTAATAACTGCTGGTTTGGTGGGGTTTATTTTTAATGTCTTTAATTATAATTAAAACTCCTAGGCCAGCTTCTTTTAGAAAACATAATATCTCCCTTTTTGGCTGTGCCACAGCAGAGGATCCTCTTCTTACTCCCTTCGAATTTTAAAACGTGGACTTAAAGACCCAGGAGGACAGAATACATTTTCTGCTATTTTCAAGAATTAGAACGTGTTGGGGAAAGACTGCACTTGGCTGGGAGCTGCTTTATTAAAAGGATGTTGCAGCTAGAGAGGGGAAAAAATAGGACAAAGCATCCAGTGGGAGCCATTGTTCTCCTTGGGGCAGGGAATGGCACAGGCAGAGGAGCCCAGCCAGGAGCAGGAGGTAAAAACTCATCTCTCCAACCCAGAGCCAAAGCTCCCTGCCCAGCTGCACCTCCTGGGGCTGGAAATCCAGCCCAGCCCAGCCCAGCAGCAAAGCCACCACCAGCAGAGCATCAGCCCCAGCCCCTGGGCAGAGCTCCTGGGGTGCTCAGCACAGCAGCTCTGGGCACAGGGGGCCACAAAATTGGGATAAAAACTCCAAATCCCCAGCTGGGACTGGGAAAACTCACACCTCCTCAGGGATGGCCAGACTGGAGCCGGTGGAGTCCCCATCCCTGGAGGTGTGCAGGGAATTCCTGGATGTGGCACGTGGTGACAAGGCGGGGACTGGGCACAGCTCGGACTTGACGATCCTGGAGGCCTTCTCCAACCTCAGTGATCCTGTGAAGCTGCACCTAGAGACCTCAGCTATCCCATCCCTCTGGAATGGACTTCTTCTGACACTTGTGTCCATTAATAAACAACTGACAGGATGGGGGTACCACGTATTAAGCAAAAGAAAATTTGAATAAAAACGCTGCATTTTTTTTACACCCAGTTATAGATCATCTCAACTAGAGCCATGCCAAACTCCTTCAAAACCAGTCAGATTTCTGGTATTTTAACTCAGAAAATTCACTTTTGCCCCGCTAAGTCCCACAGCCCAGCAAAAGGGAGCACTGCACACACCCTGACCAGTGTGGGAACCCAGCCAGGCAGCACCAGCAAGACAAAAAAACTGCCGAGAGCAGAGGCTTGGAGAGCTGATTTTTCTCCTCCATTGACAGCAGATTTTTGTGCTCTAGTTGTATTCTTTTATGAGTGTAATACCAGCCCTTTAATTCAGGATTCCTAAGAGAAGAGCACAATTCAGAGGGTGGGCCTCAAACAGCCAGAGCATCACTACCATGGGAAAAGGGCCAACGAGTCTCAGTGCCTTCAATAATGTCAGCCTGGGATTCTGGCCACACCACAGCTTCCAGAGTTGAGTTCTTCACATTATCTCAGAGTTAGCACTGTCACAGGATGTCACAGCAGATAAAACACTGATTCCTGTGTGGAACAAAGCCCCACACACTCCAAGGCCCGTGGCAAATATAAACATTTAACTCTGAGATCTGCTTTAGAAACAGAGCCAGAATAACCCCAGTGAGACAAGCAGGGCTGGGGAGGCAGCATTAGTGACCCCTCTGACACAGCCTCTCTGCTGCCACAATAAATGCATTTTGGAGCTCCCATCCCCTTGCAGCTTTAACGCAGCCAAGCTGCATCAGATTGCCACCGCAGCATCACCAGCACTGCAATTCCCGCTGCTTTAATCCCACCTAGGAAAGAAATCACAGCTCTTAACTCTTATTTGCAATGACATCCTCCTTTTCACTCTAAGCACTGTTCTTTAAACATTTCTCAACTTTTCCTGTTCCTTCCCTGTGCCTTGATACGAATTTGCCTGTCACTGGAGGCTGTACACAAAGAGAGACACAGACACTGAGCACAAAGATATCAGGAAGTGGTTTTCCTAGCAACAGTAATCATCTGAGAGATCCCAGAACATCCTTCCTATTCATGCAGCATTTTGTGTTTTGAATAGTGCTGACAGGTGAAGTGGATTCATAGTATTTAATACAAAAAATATTGCTGTGGATGGGAATGGCACAAAAGCAAAAATATCCACACTATTCATGAACAGATGAATTTGGTGTTTTCAAAACGTTCCAGATTATTCACTAAGGCACAGTTTCAAAAGCAGAGAC
The DNA here is from genome assembly GCF_031753505.1 of Anomalospiza imberbis. Classification (NCBI taxonomy): domain Eukaryota; kingdom Metazoa; phylum Chordata; class Aves; order Passeriformes; family Viduidae; genus Anomalospiza; species Anomalospiza imberbis. Next base: position 13,159,434 of record NC_089697.1, on the reverse strand, counting down.
TTTCCCCTTCCCACAGAATGAACAATCCAGGGTGCTCTGGGGCAGCTGAATCACAAAATTCACAGAATCCCTGGGTTGGGAGAGACCTTCCAGACCATGGAGTCCAGCCCAGCCCCTGGCACCCAGTGCCACACCCAGGCTGTCAAACACATCAGGGATGGTGGCTCCACCACCTCCCCGGGCAGCCATTCCAGGACTTTATCACTCTTTCTCTAAAAACCTTTTTCCTAATTTCCAGCCTAAACTTCCCTTGGTGCAGCTGAGGCTGTGTCCTCTGGTTCTGTCAGCTCCTGGAGAAGGAGCCCAGCTCCTCCTGGCCACAGCCACCTTTCAGGAGCTGTGGAGAGCGCTGAGGTCACCCCTGAGTCTCCTTTTCTCACCCCAGGGGTTTTTGCAGCACTGACCTTGCATCTCCCAGCCCCGTTCACCCAGGGTATCACCCGCCACCCTCACAGCCTTCCCTGCCTCCAGCAGGACCCTCCTGCTCTGGGATCCCCATCTCCCCCACTCAGGTTTTCCTCTCACAGTCCAGATTTTAAGGTGAAACCTGCTGCTCCAGAAAGTCCTGAGCAAGCTGGGGACCTTCCACGTGCTGAGCTCAGGTTCCCAGCCCAGCACAGCCCCAGACATGACCCCAGATTTGGGTGACTGAAGGGATCTGAGACACGACAGACATCAGGTGTCACGCAGGGGATGCAGCTGTTCTGCAAAACTAACACAAAGTCCCCAAATTCTTGTTATCCTACAGGGCAGATCAGATCCCATAAAACGACTGGGATTGTGAAATTCCTGAGCAAAGACCCTGGGCAACCCAGTGTCCCTCTCCCCCACTCCTGGGAGATTAACACCCACAAGGGTTTTGTTCCTTCAGCTTTTTGCTGTCCCATTTTTACAAAATTCCACTCCAGATTTCTGTCATCTTGTGGCAAACCCAGCACATTCATTTTCTTCCTGGGCCACATCTCAATTGTTCTCCTGCTGCTTCTCCTTCCTTGCCCACCAAAACGTGCCTCCCACACGAGTTTCCCAACCCTATGGGTTCCCCAGCCTGTGCCCATGGACTTATGGAGCACTGATTCACTCTGTAAATCTGGTTTTTCCTGAAGGCCTTTTCAGTTTGCAGGAGTTCAATGGATTAATTATTGCCATTCCCTTAAGGAAATCATCCAGTCTCTCCAGAAACCCATCTCATCCTGGCCTTAACCTTCCCTGCACTGATTTTTTAGGTTGTCAGGGTATTAAAGTCCTTTTTCCCTCCCCCTGCATCCAGAATATATAATGGGAACATCAACAAATCCTCTGCTACAGGCACGCCAGAGGATGGGACTTATTACCTGAGCAGTTCCTGGTTGGGATTTCATGCATTGAAAGTAATAATAAATTAAATTGAAAGGGATAAATTCAGAACAGATGTGAGCAGGTATAACTAATGGGGGTGTCAGAGGAAATTAAACAGTGACAAACACTGGGGTAAATTACAGTGTCAGGGTGAGTGGACTTTAAAGGGACACCAGGCAGGGAGCCTGCGTGGAGGTGGCATATAGAAAGTACAAGTTTCCTGCAATTGAAATACACAGGGTATGGATTATAAATGTGTTTGAGAAGAGAAACTACAAATATGAGGTTTTGAGCTAGCACAAGATTAATCAGCTTCCTTCTGCAGCCTTTCCTCTGGATCTTTTTTCTGCAGCTTCCCTCTGCCTTTGGCAGTTGATATTCTCTCTGTATCAGTTGAGGCAAGGGCTGCTGCTCCAGTGAAATTTGCACACCTGCTTTGCACCAGCACTCCTGCATGGGGTGTCCTCACAGGCCAGAAAAATGCACAACCCAAAAGGCCTTCTAAACTTCCCTCTAGCAAAAATTCTTCCCCACCCTTAAAAAAAAACAAAAAAAAACAAAAAAAAAAACAACAAAAACTTTATTAAAACCAAAATATTTGGAGAGTGAATCCCATAAAAAGTGATATTAAAACTCCCAAGTTGAAAGTACTTCATAACCTTCTAGAAATACTCATTGATATTTAAAAACCCCAAACCCTTCATGGCTTCAAAAATGCCAAGGAAAGGAATGCTATATTCCAACCAAATCTGCTCCCTGCATCTCACAAACAGCTTGAGGATCTATAATGAGCTACAATAAATCTTCTGATTGAAGCACTAATTAACTTTGGAGTTGCTTGTCTCATTATGAATCCCAGCTCCGTGGCAGCAGCCACCTCCAGGAACTGTCCCATGGACTTGTTTTTAACCTAGGCAGCATTCAATAACTTTATTTCCAAGGACAAGGAGACACGCACAGAGGCAGCCACGACCATTCCGTGCTCCTCTCCACGTGCCTGGGGAGGGTTTGGCCCCAGAGCACCGAGGGAAAGGTGACTTCCAGCACTCAGACCTTTGTGGAGCCAGAGCTCTGCTCCGGCTCCAGAACAGGCAAACCCCCAGCTCTGCTGACTGCAGGAGTTAGTCACCCCCGTGTTTACAAGTGGGACATAACATTATGCTGTACTTGGAGGAGTTTGGAGTTAATTTGGAACAATCCTGCAGCAGCAGCCCCAATAAAAGCTCCTGGAAATCCCCGGGCCAGCCGCTCTGGCTACTGGCATGAGGCTCTGGGAGGACAAGTCCACAGATTCCCCTGGAATAGGGGGTTCAAAGCAGGGACAAAAGCACCTTTGCTCCAACCAGAACCAGCTTAATCCAAGATGTGATGATGCTGATGGAAGCTGGGAAGAGGAAGGAGGGACAGTGGATCAGATCTTAAACTCACTGCAAATCCATAGAGACAAAAGCTCAAGGAGCTCAGATGAAAGTGCTCACCAGAGACACCCGACTCTTGGTTTGGACAGAAATCCTGCCCTGGGAGGGTGGGGAGGTCCTGGAATAGAATTCCCAGAGCAGCTGTGGCTGCTCCTGCATCCCTGGCAGTGCCCAAGGCCAGGCTGGACAGGGTTGGGAGCCCCTGGGCCAGAGGGAGGTGTCCCTGCCACGGCAGGGGTGGGAGGGGTTATATTTAAGGTCTCTTCCAACCCAGACCATTCAGTGATCCCCAAAGGGGCTGCAGCACTTCCAAGAAGCAAAGCTGAGTTGCTGGTGCTCCTGCAGGGCTGGAGCTGGGCCGTTGCTGCAGAAGCCCCACACGAGGAGCAAAGTGTTGCTAGGCTGGAGCTGCAGCTTGGGAACGTGGTTATTTCTAAACTTGAGAGAATTTACACCAGATTAATATCCCACACCAGCTCCACCACACAATCCCTGCAACTTGGCTACCAGGAAACAGCAACGCACGCTCCACATGGGCTTCACCCCCAGTTGCCACGGGGAGAGCTCCCAGTCTGAGCCCCCCACGGCGTCCCTGCCCCACGCACAGGGGGTCACCTGTGGGATGGGAGATCCCCGTGGGGCTGGACTGCACCCAGGAGGAGCTGCAGCCAGGGAATGTGAGCTCTGTTCTGCCTGTGTGGGAGGGGGATGCTCTGAGACTCTCTGCGGAGCTCACGTCAGCCAGGCTTCATCTCCCCCTCCCCTCCAAAGGAGCTCATCAGAGCAGAGGGCTGGGGAGGCAATTCCACAGACCTTCATGAAAACCACTTTTGAGGTTAGGATGGGGTCCTCTCTCACACAGCAGACCACAGGAAGAATGAATTCAGCTGCTTTTCCCACCATTCCAGCACCAAGGAAATTAGTAGTGCTGCAGCTCCACGGAGTTTTTGGTCCTCAAAGGACAACGCTCCTTAAATCACAGCTTAAACCAAATATCCACGGAAAGAAACAATTTCATTGCAATTTCTGCTACACATTGCTTGAGAATCTAAGATGTGAGACACCAGAATGCCATGCAAAATCACATTTCTGATCAATAAACACCTTGCAGAAGCCTGCCAGGGTCAGCAGATGCATGGGCCTATGCTTTAATTATTAAACAACCTGGCAAGAGCTGAAGGATTAGCACTTTGAAAACAAAATAAAAACTATCCTTTACTAAAATAGTGTGGATGCTTCTTGGTTCAATATTCATTATTTCATCTGTCTCCAGATGAAATAATGAAACCATGAGTATTTGGATAAATGGATTTAAATACTCAGCTTTACTCTGTGTCCTGCCCACTGCAAAAGCTCCAAGGCAGACTCTTACACAAACATTTCTCTATAAATCCAAGAAACAGCACTGACTTCTCATACAGGTACTTCATGGAGGGGTTACTTTTCCCCCATTAGTAAAAGCTAAGCATTAAAAGAAAAAATGATCTATCTAAAAGCAGTCAAAAAGTACCCAAGTCCTTCCTTTCTTCCTTTTCTCTCCCCTGATTACCAAACTTTAATGCAAAATAAAATCAATCCACACAAATCACATTTCTGACTATACAAAACAACTTCTGCAAAACAGAGAAAAGTGTCTGTGCCTGAACATATTGAGCATCTCCTCACAGGCCACACAAAAAGAGTTGGGATTTCAGTACATAAATTTATCGGATTACACAGAAATAAACCACTGCCGCAGGGTCTAGTTTTAAAAATTCTGTTGTCTCCTGGAGGTGTAGAGGGTAAAAGTGCAGCAACATGGGGTTACAAAGCAACCTGTGGAACAGAAAACATCCCGTGAGCAGAGCAGCAGGCTCTGCTGCACGCTCCTGCTCCCATCAGAGCCCCTTTCCCAGCACATCCAGCCCCGTGCAGTGTCCATCCATCTCCTTTCTCCAAGTTCAGACATCCAGAGAAATAAATGGCTGATTTTCTTAGCATGAGGCAAACAGAGGGAAAAAAAAAAAGTCAGCTGCATGAACTTGGAAGCAAGCTCCGCTGGCACCATTGCTTGTAGCAAGATGCTATCTGACATCTTTTGGCTGAACAAGTCCCTTTTGTGGGGAGGATTGTACAGCAAATATTTCTGAGTAGCATAATGTTTGTTGGATATTGCTCTGTTAGGGCAGCTTGTGTTTTCACTCTATTCTGCTTTTGTATGCGAGGGTGTGGAATTTGTTAATCTAAATAAAACTCAAAATAGACAGCACGGCTTAAAGAGCTGCTGACGCCTGGTGGGAAATTTTGAAAGAGTTGTGTGTCAGAAAGCAATCCTGAGCAGGAGCATCTCCAGGCTGAGGGGTAAGAACCTTCCAGGGCTGGACTGGCTGCTCAGTGGGAGCCCCAGGCGCTCCCAGGGCAGGAGCTCAGTGCCTTGGCTCTGCAGGGTGTGCAGCCACCCTGCCCCATCCCAGAGCAGCATCCCTGGGGTTTGTGGTGCTCCTGGAGCTGCAGGGGGATGCTGAGTGCTGGAGCTGCTCTCAGCCTTTCTGGGCAGAGCCCCTGCCCCGAGCCTCAGCCCCCAGCACAGCTTCACCCCAGGATCCTGCTCCTTCTTATGGGCTTTGGGATGGGCAGCACCCTCACCCTTGGACAGAGGGGGTCACTGGCCTCCTGCAGAAAGAAACTCCATTTTGCCTTGTGAACAGAGTTCCTTATCCAGGTGCACAGTCAGTAAAAGGAATTTTATCCCCACATGACATTGGAGAGCTCTCTCCACTCAGCCTTCTGTTGGTTTCAGATTCCTTCCTGTACGTTCCCCATTACCTCTGCCTTTCTTGTTTGTCACCTGTGTTCCCTCTTGCTTCATCTTTGCCTTCAGGGGGGCCTCACACAAGATCTCCTCCAGATTTCAGTCTGATGCCCACAGAACTGTCTGGTCTGTGCTCTGGAGCAGAGCAGGGACCCGAGCTCTGCTCATCTCCAAATATCTCAGCACTGGGTTTGCATTGGCTGATTTCAAGCCAAAAGTCCAGGCCTTGCTCAAACCTCCAAGGTGGCACCTCTGACTAGGAGTTATCCAAAAGTGGTCATCAAAAACTACTGGAAGGTCATTGTGTGCTCTTTCTGACTGCAGTTACAAACCCTCCACCAGCTTGCACAAGGAAATTCACATCCCAGCAGCTCAAGTTCTGCAGCAGAGGTATTTAAAGTTATAGAAAAATTTTACAGGGGTTAGTCTGAATTTAACAGAACTTTTCTAGTTAATCCATCAGTATAAACTTCATTTCTTCCTCATCATGGTCTCCAGCTTCAGCAAATATTACAATAGGGTGTGAATAGTCTCCAGAATGGGTCCTACTTGATGGTTCTGAGCCATGCAGGGTTTTGGGAAGACAGGTGAAAATACAACCAGGGTGGCTGGGAAGGCCCCACTTTTGTGCATGCCAGGGTCCTCACTGCTCCTCCACACACTGAAAATCACTCCTCATTCCACATGGTCACTAAATAGTGAAAGCAAATCAGAATTTTTGCAGAGTTTCTCCTTTAAATCTGATTACTGCAATCCATCCTTTCATTCTTAGAGCAACTGGAAACATGTCCATTACTCACAGGCAGAGGAGCCAAGCCTACCAAGAATGATTTGGCAAGGACTGAAGATGAATCACGGCACATCTCTGCAGCAGGAGCCCATTGTGAATGGAATCAGCTACTTTTTAAAATACATTTGTTCCCAGCATGCAAAGATTAAGAGAAAAAGGCAATGAACCTGGAAAAATTCAGGAGCTCCCCTGTGCTGGACCTGTAATTCAGGTGGGCTGGTACAGAGAGTGCTCAGAGAAATCAGTTTATTACACTGAAAATCACCTGCAAACTGGGCTAATCCGGGGTTTGTTTATTTTTAAAACAAGAGAGAAAGGTTGAGGTGAAAACACTCACTAAAACAGAACTGAGCTGATCTGGGCTGTCACTCTCAATGCCAGACAACCTTCAGAGCACTAACTATTGGTTTTAAGTGAGAAAATTCATTTCTAATTGAAGGCATTTTAGCTTGTCAGCAGAGGACTGAAATTCTGTAAGATCCCTCCTTCTGAAAGCCATTGCCTTTGGAATCTTCCTCATCTTCTCCCTGTTTAGGTCACCTGGATTAGCTGTGTGCCAGCTTCCACTGCTGCCTGTCATTCCAAGCTCAACCAAGACTTTGGGGCTGATTCTCTTTTTTTTTTTTTTTTTTTTTTAATTTTCGTTCTTTCTTTTTAGTCCTTCAGCTGGGCTGAGTCTGGTGGAGAGTCACACCAAACTGGTGTGAGGCAGATGCAGGGGCACTAATCTGGATTTTATGAACAGGTCCAAGTGAGGAAAAGCTCTATGAAACCTGTGCTGCCACTCAGCAATCTCAATTCCTTTCAGCTCCCCAGTCCTAGACCTCATCCCATCACAAAAGCAGAGCGAGGAGAGCTCTGGGAAGCTGATTGCAAGAGCTGCCACTGTGAGAGCTTCCTTCAGTAGGAAGGATTAGAGCGTCCTCAAAATGTCAATCAGATATCAAAGATACATGAAGATTGAAAAATAAAATGTACCATTTATAAAAATAAGTCTTTGGGAGACACATTTAAAAAAAAAACTAAGAGAAACGTGTCCCCAAAATAAACACAATCCACTGCCCAGCTTCATAATTGCCACTGACAAAACTCCAAGCACAGCAACCCATGTAACAAACAAACCCACTAAACCCTCATTAATATCCAATTTCCATTTGCCATGAGTAAGAATCTCCCACAGCTGATGTGAGCTCATCCCTCCCACCAGCCAGGTTCCTACACACCCAGGAAGGGACACAACTCTCCCCAGCAGGAATGTGCTGCTGCTCTTGCACAGGAGCTGCACCAACCCCCAGCCCAGCCCCTGAGCCTGTTGAGTTTTCTGTTGTTTGGGTTTTAATTCACTTTCCTAAGATTGCTTTTCATTCACTTGGTGACAGGTAGTTATTTGTTTGCAGGGTTCCATTTGACATTTATTGTTAGTGTAAAACACTAATAATAATAATTAGTGCCTTTTTAGAGTTGTCTGAGGTTTTAGTGCTGGTGCATTGTTAATGTAAAACATCCCAGTGCTTGGCTGTGTATAGGAGAGTATGATAGTATTTAAATATAACCAAGGGGCTCATTATACTGTGACCAGATTGCAGTATCTTTGAGCCTCCTGTTAGCAAGCCAAGATTTAACATCCTCTAAACTTGTCTACAATGCTAATACTTTCTGGAAAAAAAGGAGGTGGGGGGGGAAGCTCCTAAAAAAAAAAAAAAAAAACCTTAAATGAAACAAAAGCCCAAACAAAAACTAGACAAAAATACACCGTTTTTATTCACTTGGAGTTTAAGAGCCAAAGCAAGTTTAATGCCAAGAGGAGGGGAATAAGTGAGAAAAAATGAACCCTACAGCTGCTTTTAGAACCTCGAGGTACTCAGAACATCCTTGTGCAGCCACATCTTCATGTTTGGGAAGAGATCACTCCAAACCACCTCAGAGTTACCCCACTTATTCTCCCTGCCTCAGATAATCACTCTCACAACACGACCAGCGAGGCTCTGGACAGCGCTTTCAGAGCATCTCATTAGAGAGATTTGCAATACTCCTGTGGGTTCAAGCACGTTGTCAGACACTCTTTCCTTGGCTGGGTGCTCTTCACAAGCAAATTAAGAAAAACTCCCCCTATAGAGATGGCTGGATGCAGTTTTTAATATCAGGAATCAATTATAACCAAAGAAAATAGGCTGTGCTGGTTTGGGGTGCTTGACCTTCCAAGAGAGTTTATCTAGACAGTGAAAATGAGGCTACAAGTGGGATTGGCAATGCCTGGCTCATAACAAGCTCATTGTCCAGCTCTTCTCCTGCAGCTCACCTCTAATCAGAGCTGAGAGCTGGAGTCAGCTCTCACTTCTGCTGGGGAAACTCAGGGATGATCTCATCTCCCCAGAACCCTGGTTTTGGACAGATCTGATTCCAGGAAGATTCAGAAGTCAGATCTGTGCCAGCTGACGCTGCACAGCCCAGCTCCACCTTTGCCTTCTGATGCAGCCAGAGCACAAGGGGAGGGAAGGAACAGGAGAGCCTGGGATGGAATTTAGAGGTAGGGAAGGCAGAGTTGAGATTTAATTGTAAAAATAATTGTACCACACCACTTTGAAAAACAGACCTGAGGAACTGGGGCAGGCTGCAAGGTGAGCTCTTGCCATAATGCCATGAGCAGAAACACCAAATAATGGGAAGGAAGGAAAGAAAGGGAAATAAAGGAGTAGCTGAGCATCTCTTTCTTTGCAGAACCAGCTCAGCCTAACTTGAGGAAGTAGCATTTATTATGACAAACTGAGTCTAGACAAGATCTGTCAGGTTCAGCTGCACTGCATGGCTTTAGGTGCACACGTTTTTACTACAGATTGTAAGCAGAGACATATGAAACGAGAATCTCAGCATTGAGCCCTGCTGGATCTTCCAGGCTTTCTGCCTGAACACATTTGCATGAAGTGCTTGTCACTGGAGGATCTTGACAGCCACAGGGTTAAACTGCTCCCCTTTCCCATCTGTGCCTTCTCGAGGCCATTGGGCAGCATCAACTTCCCAGCCATCAAATGGATTCTTCATTTTAGGAGCTGCATACCCACTGGCACACTCAGCACTTGCTGTATTTAACTCCAGTGCTCCAATGGTGGAGTTAAACAAACCCCTTCGAAAAATTCCATTTTGTGCCAGCTGCAAGCCCTGAGCCAACTTCTTTGGCTCTTCCTCTGCCCAACCTAGTCAAGGTTGCAGCAGCTTGAGAAGGGAATTAAAGGTGGATTTTTTTGGTTGGGGTTTTGCCTCTTTGAATGTTTGTTTTCCACCATATCTGGCAAGTAAAACAAGAGCCTGGAAGGACCCCAAAAAGTCCAATATTCTCAAAAGCTTGGAGGATGCATGCAATTATAGAAATACTCTTGCAAACGGAGCGGCTGTTGACATTGCTAGGAAGTCTTAGACTGGTACCATTAAAATCCTTTCCAGAGGAAAAAACAGCAATAACCCATAACCTAAACTGGTTTTATTGACAAGTTAAGGGGGTCTTCTCTAACACTCCACTTGGAACACCTTGTTTAAAACTCAAGTTTAGAGCGAAAACGAAAAGAGGGTAATGCCTACATGGAATATTTGGCTGAAAAATCAACTTTTACTTTCTGAAAAATATTGATGTGGGCCTTTTCCCTTGATTCTGCTGTGCAAATTTTTAGAAAACCTGCTTAGAAAGCTCAGTCAGCTTTAATTGGGGCCTACCGAGCTTGGGATGAAGTTTGTATTCCATGGTTCTAGACATCCAGCCAGATCTGCTGCTGACAAGAACAGAAGCAAAATCTTCGGGGAAGGAAAAAAAAAAGATAAAGCCAAAATCTGCTGAAATCTGTTTTGATTGTGTGACCCAGATACCAGCAGGGAAATAACAAACGTTTGCTGTATGTTACACTTGGCTTTCTATTGCAGAGCTGAGCCTCAAATGACCCCAGAGCATCCATTTGCTGCATTAGAAACTTTCTCAGAAAGCATCGGAAGCCAAGATGATCCCACTGATGGGCTTGTCTTTAAAAACAGAACTCTAGAGAGGGTGAAAATTCCTGTTTACAAAGGAGCAACTTCCATAGTTTCTAACTAGAAAAAAATATTAAAAGATCCAAAGATAAAAATGTGACCAAGATAAAAAAAAAAAAATCAGCATCTGTATTTTCCTTTTTAATATTGTATATATTAGAAAAAGTTTTGGACAAAGTGAAGGGTATTTTGAGAGGATTCAATTCCCTTCACATGCTTTTTTTTTATTTCTGCAAGTTCCAATCTTTTCCTTTCTATCCCCTTCAATTCAGCAATCCTGAAAAAGTACCAATCAGATTTTTCACAAAAACTGGAGAATTTTGTCAAAAAGTTTCACCACTCCAGCTGAAAGCCCCTCCCTCCTGAAGCTGCCCATTTTTGCCTCCTAGGCTCTGACAGCATTATGAAATAATCTGTGGGATGAGGCTGTACCCCCAAGCCCTGGCTCCACCTGATGGTGCCCACCAGTTCAGGGGAGAAATTCCTGGGCTTTCCCAAAGTTTCCTCCGTTTCCCCAAGCCTCTTCCCCCACTTCCAGCTCCACAAATTCCTCTCCCCGGCCTCCTGAGTGAGCCATCAGTGGTTTCCACCAGCCTGCACACGGGATGTGATGCAGCAGGACATGATTGATGCAGCCTGACCTGACACGTCAGGACGCTGCTTGTCACATGTGGAATTCAGCAAGAAAAATGGAACAAGCAACCTTGACACGTTCATAATAACTGAGGATTTCCCCTTTCCTCATTAGCTCCAGTCACTTCAGCATTTACCACACTAAATTTTGTCACCATAAGACAGCAACTCACCTGCTCTTGAAACAACATTTGGACTATGATCCCAAAATCTTCACAGGGCGTTTTCTCCCCCGTGTAAAATTTTGATAAAGCAAAGGCTGAAGACTTAAATTGCAGGTTTGCCACCACCTAACATAAAGCAGGGTTCACATCCCATCCCTCCTGTAAATTAGGGAATGAAAGCAGCTTCTCACACCTCGGGCACCAGCAGGAACCTTCCACACCAAAGTGCTAAAAGCCGAGCCAGTGCTAATGACTCACCCTGAATTTCCTTTGAGTGGATGCTGGACTCCTTTCCTTGAGTTTCTATGTAAAAGGCATTAAAAAAAAAAAAAAAAAAAAAAAAGGAAATCAAGCTTATGCAGTTACCTGCACTGAGCTGCTGTGTGCTACAAGGCAGTGGACTGGCATTGCCAATGTGTGCTTTATGGCTATTCTGCTCCTAACATGCTATTTTAATCAATAAAAAGTGATAAAGGTCCTACAGCACCTCAAAGGCAGCTGTAAAAGCCATTACATACTTATTTTCCCAAGACATTTTTTCCTTGGCACTTCATTTAAAGCATAAGACTCCAAGAGGAGCCCACAGAAATATTCTCATTCTTCAGAACGTGTCCAGGGCTCCCTGCTCTGCTTCTCACAGCAGCCTCTGAGGGGCTTCAGCAATGTCAGTGGAAGCTCTGCTGGATCAGGAGGCAGACAGAGCAATCAGATCCCAGGTTATTTCACACTCAAGTCAGCATATGGGAGGGAAGGTAAAGGTTAGTTGGCATGTTAATAAAAATGACTTGAAACAATTCCAGTTGGTGTCACTTTCAAGTAGAAGGATATTCTCCAAATGGCAGTGTTGTCAGCAAATGCTGGATAAGGCCCAATCTTCAGGTGTTTCCAATATCCTGCACAAGCTGCAGACAGACAGCAGCACCCCAGGGTTTAACTGATGCTGGACAAATCCCTCAACTCCTTCCTGGCAATTCCTGCATCCCTACCAAGGGACAGCTCGTGTCCCTCTGGGGTCTACAGCACTGCAGGAGACACGGTAAGCAGGTTCCCATGAAAACCCTTCTCTCCAAGCCTCTCTTTAAGTTTGCTTAATCTTTTTCATGTTGCTATGGCCATTGCTGCTTGCTTCAGGCATTTCTGTCCCCACAGAAGAGGTTTAATTCTTTTTTCCTATGAATAATGTTCAGAAACAGCTGCCACCACTTCAAACTCATTTAAAAAAAACCCCAAAATCACAAAACCAATCACAACCTAAGACTTGCCCAAGAACTACTTGGTCTGTGGAGGAAGAAAGGACACAATGGAAGAGAGGCCACTCTGAAATGCCACAGTGGGAGGGCCCAGCAGAACAGGCTTCAGACTGGCACCACTCTCAAGTGGCAGCTCTTACTCCAAGAGATAAACTAGATTAATTACTGCTCAAGATTTGGTATTTTGCTGGAGCTCAAACAGCCCAGCAAAAAAAAAAAAAAAAAAAAGGATCAGGTGATAAGGAAGTGAAAGGCTCCCTGGAAATATGAACAAGTAAGGGCAAACCTGAACTGTATTTCAGTAAACACACACCTCTGTGGTCAGCTAATATTTCAAACATCAATTACCAGTGCTGGTCTGCAGAGCAGCAGCTGTTGACTTTGAAGACTGGAGGTGATTTTGTTAAATAAGGCAGCTCCACTGTGATAAATCCAGCAGAGGCAGCCCCGGAAGGCTCTGGTCAGGGCTGTTTGACTTCCAGATCAACCCAATCTGGCCAAAAGTCTCTGAGAGCCAGCCTAATGGCTTTTCTTTGCTGGACAATGTTATCGTGGGCAAATACCCACACAAAGGAGGAGGCAGGTCCCAGCTCCAGCTCCCCATTCCAGTGGGAATGCCACGCTCAGCTTCGGCTCCCTCAGCTCTCAGTGTTTGAGCTCAGCCGAGTTTCACAGCGCTCACCAACCCAAACCACCTGAGCTGGGCATTAATCACCTGCAGCACGGAAGGATTCTGATACGGACACGACTGTGTGCCTGGGGTGGGCAAGTCAAGCTCTGTGTTTGCTTTGCTCGGAGCTGAATTTCCTCTGGAAACCAGCACAAAGTGAAAGCCACGCAAAATAAAAGCAAATCCAGACACTGACAGCCTCAGAACTGCTCAGGTCTTCTACAAGCTCAAGTTAAGAGTGAATTCACACCAACCAAATACTCATTTTGCTGGAAGTTTTCATGACACATTCACCTACATACCATATATTTCATTTCCACCACAAGTCTTAGAAAATACTAAAAAAACCAGGTAAGGAAGGACAAATAAAAGGTACACAGACATGAAACTTGGTAAGGTATTTTATACAAAAATTACTTCCATCTTGAGAGGAAATCCTGACATTTTAACACCATATTTGGGTTATTTAATGCAGTAATTCTAAGCTTGCTAAATCCCTTTTTCTCCCCCCAATAATTTCTGTTGTATTGTCTTATGGGAGGATAGAGTTTAAAAACCCCAACAAATTAGAGCAGGAAAGCATCTCCCCACCTTTTTAAGTGTCACAGCTTCACAAAAAGAAGCTTTTATATGCTGTGTAGTAACTGTTAGCAGTTTGTGACATTTCCAGTCTGTCCAGGGTGTAACTAGTACATGACAGGTCAAGTCTGTCACCTTCATAAAAGCAAAGAACATCTACACTGGCACACTGCACTGTGGAGTCCCTCTGAGAATTACCAATGTCACACCAAATACCATCAGCAAAATTTATCTTCTCTCCATCCCTGCCATTTGGAGGAGCTTCCAAAAAATTCAGATTATATTGACATGAAGACACCATCTCTCCTTACTCCTGTGAAGAGAATGCCATGAACCAAAGCTTGAATCCAGATTTAATTTGTCCTTGTGGAATCTCTAATTAAAACACAGTCCTCTTTGGGGAATAGCTGGAAAATTAAGGTTATTGTTGTCATTGTAATTAATTAAATATCATCATATGCTTGCTCTTATAAAAATGATCAGTCTTCAGATTTTGATAAAGTAAATGGCAAAGTAAAGATGAATGAATTGCAAACAGATGAATTAATGATTAGCCAAGAATCCTCTTGATTGAATTCTGTAACATCAATGGGAAGTCATGGCACACTGGACTCTACTTTGGGTTCACATGAAGAGAGTGCTCACATTAGGGAACTCTTCTCTGTTCAGAGAGAGTTGGATAAACCAGGTGGAGGAGAGGAGCTTAAGTCATCCTCATGTAGCTGGTCCAGGACTCAGCAAGGAAACACCACTAATAATGGGCCCGTCCCACACACACCAGCTGGCTTCATCCTAAATTAGAAATGGCCCAAAAAGCAAGGGATCATTTCTGCAAGGGAGATGGGGGATACGAATAATGGGCCAAATTCAGGGTGAGGCAAAGCCCCGAGTCCTTTCCAGCCCACTGCCAGCACTTGCACAGCGTGGGAGATGTTCCTCTCATGTGCTGGATGTTTTGCCAGTGCATTTCCTTCCCTTCCCCCTGTCTCAGCCCCAGCACATCTCTTCTTCTGGCAGCTGCAGGAGCATGGGCTCCATGGCCAGATGGGCAGCCCCAGGACTTTCCCCCATGGCAGCAATTTGCCAGAGGTTTTTCTTGTAGCCCTTGACCTGCTGCAAAACTCCCGGCTCCAAAGGAGCCCAATTCCCAACCTCAGACCTTGCCCATCATTTCTATTGTTCAGTGAACAGGAAAGGAAAAAAAAAGGATTGATTTGGAGGATAAATTCTATTTATTAAATAAGGAGACTGAAGAAGAAGGAGGATGTTTAGAGCTACCCTAAAAGATCAATTCCCTAAATCCTTGGTTTCTAATATAATTTAGAATGGCAGTTGAATGTTACAGAAACGTTAATCAGTTATTCAAATGCATTTGTTGTGCATTAATACAGAGCTGGCCTTTGCTGTGGATAATGTCAACACGAGCTGTTTTAGGGAGCACCAGCCCCGTTGCCAGTCCTGTGCAGGGCACTGCCTTTCACAGCTCAATTCCCATCAAGAACATCTCTGCAAGTGGAGAAGTCACAGGCTCTTCCTTCTCTCCATGTTCTGTTCCTGTCCCAGGGGAGCTTCAGCCTCACCTGTGCACAACATTTATTCCTCAGAGGCACAGGCCCCGTGTCTGTGCCACCATCCACAGCCCTGGGGACAGCTCTGGTGGCCCTGGAGCCCTGCTCAGGTGCTTGCTGACAAAAGCCTCTTCTGCATGTGTCACACTGCGTCCCAAGCCAATCCTTCCGGTGGTTTTATCACCTGCTTATCACTTAAAACCATCCTGAGGTAGGCTCTTCAACAGCAAAGCAATTTAAAGTTGTTTGTTGCCTAGCTCAGGGTTTTTAGGCTGGGCAGGACATTCCCTCACACCCTGGGTTTGTGCTCCTGGTCCAAACCCATCCCCTAAAGGAACAGAGCTCCAGAGAGTGGCAGTGCTGAACCACACAGGCCAAGGCTTCCCAGGGCCACCCATGACAACAGACAGATGTTTAAAATATCAGTTATTGAATGAATTCTCTGTGCAGCCACAGCAACCTGCTCTTGAGGATGTTTTATACACCAGATCCACTTACACAGCAATTTCCATGGGGAAACAATTGCAGACTCGTGCTTGTCCAGCCTGCACAAGAAATGCTGGCTGCCCTGTCGTGGGATCTCCAGGAACAGTCTAACTGCTCCCAACATCTTCTCTGGAAAGTAAGACCAATATCTAATGCCTCTACAAAGTCTTGTGTGTTTTTTCAGTGTTACAGTCCCTGGGTTCAACCTTCCTCTCCCTTATCCACACCCCAAGAAGTGTCCTCAGAGCAACAGTTTGCAGAATTATTTCTTCCATTACTTGTCCAAGCAGACAATCTAAAATACATTACTAAATGCACTGATATTACAAATATTAAAAAGTCGACACGTGTTTTTCCTTCAACCTTAGTTTTACCTTGTCTTCCTACCACCCATGGCACATGGGATCAAAGCATCAAAGGGGAAATCAGAAAATGAGGCTTTTGATGCTCATTCTGTTGCAAAAACATTGCTTTGCTGTTCATTGTGCCCTGGAATTGCCCTGAAATCTGTGAGGCTGCAGAAATTCTCTTGAGCACCCCTCCACCAACAGTTGAGACAACAGGAGGCAAAAGTGAGGAGAATGGGGGAAACGGGAACACATCCAGGGGAAATGGGGATCCCAGGTGGAAACAGGAGGGCACAGCATGAAGATGAGCACAATTTCAATAGCAGAGAGTGTCCCAGAGTCGCCTCCACTCCAGTTACTGGTGTGGCTGCAGGGCATTCCAGAGAACCTAAACGCTCCTTTTCCCCCATATCCTCCTGGCCAGGTCGTTCTTCAGCCAGATCATTCTGTAAATCTGCTTTCCCTGTGCAGCATGGGGGAACAGGGCAGGGTGTCAGGGTTGTGACAAAAGCACAGGAGTCCTTTAAAGCAGGGCAGTCCCTTTGGAGCAGCAGTGCTGTGACCCTGAGCACCCCAGTGCACAGCTGCTGCTCAGGTAATCCAGAGCCCCAGCTTCTTTTAGCTCCTTTAACTCCCACCTTGTCTCCTGGTATTAATATCTTTAAAAGAGCAGTGAGGAGGAGCATTAAGTCTCCTTTCCCTTTTTTCTCATTGTTGGTTCAATGGGCTGTTAGCTAAAACACACAAAAGAAAGGAAAGCTGCCTGACTTGAGACCCGCTGAAGAGGCTTTTGCTTACACTGCCTGCAATGCTTTGTTTATCTGACTGCATTGTTTTGCTTCAATAGTTATATTTAGAGCATTCATAAAAAGGATGAAATAGGGTTTTGGTGGGGTTTTTTTTTTTTTTTTTTTTTTTTTTTTTTCCAAGAAGCTGTGGCTATAAGCTAAGTTCTACTGAGCTCTGCGAACAAAGAACTGAGCAAACAAAGAAAAAAAGCAAGACAGGAGGTGGGGACTCCTGTCCCAGCCTGAGCACAGGCAAATGGCCTTGGGTTGAACGTGTGAGGGGCAGCACAAGAAAAGGACAACTGCAAGAGGTGGGCTGGGGAGTCTCTGCTCCTGACAGGTTTACCTTCATGCTCACCTGGCTAAGTTTGCTCAGTTTGAGGGCATTTTCACATGGAAGTGGATGTACAAGCAAGGGGCTGCAAGAGGATAATTATTATTTTGCATTTGCACTTTACAAACATGACTGAATGACTTCTCTCAGTACTGCTGTAATAATGAAGGTGCAGCTCAGTAAACAGCCAAGGGTTCAGCCATAAATCCCCAGCTTATACAGAACCTCATATCCTCACTCACACCATATCTACCAACGTTCTCCCCCATCGGATACGTAGAAGTTGGAAAAGGAAATGCACATTTTTAGCAACATTATTTTCCCTGAAGTGTCATTGTTGGAGCTGGTGGATGCACAGAGGAGCTGGAACAGCTCATCTGTAAACTCCAAGTGCCAGCAGAGATGAGCCCTGACTCAAGCAGGGATGACTTAAAAAGTGCCACAGGAGCTGGCTGCTGTGGGCTGAGGCCTTTTTACCCTTCCACCAGCACATCCCCTTTGGAACCCCAAAAAGGGGTGATCCTCAAAATTATTCAGGTAAAAGAATAAGCAGCTCTTTGCAAGTGTTTAAAATTTCTGCCACAGTATTTATTAACCCATCCTAAGGCTGACTCGAGCTCCAGGAAGGTGTCCAGGGAAGCTGAGCAATACACAATTGTTCTAAGGAGAATGGTGCATCTCTGCTGAGCTCAATTTGCATCAGAGAACAATCAAAGCACTTTTATGGGAGTCATTACCACAGGCACACGGTGAGTGCAGAGTCTGGAGTTAAAGCTCTGCAGCAGAGGCAGAACCACCACTTTCATTTGTCACCTCAAGAGAAGACGTTAAAAAATATATAGGCAATGAAAGTTAAGCATAACAGGTTAATAATTAAGGTAGCACAGACTTCTCCACGCTGAAAGAGGAACAAAAAGGCAGCACAAAGCATCTGTGCCATGACAACGTAGCAAGCAGGAACTCTGTGAAACCAGAGGTGGGACAAAGGTAGGAATTTCAGGGTGGGGGCTTATTCCTCACCAGGACATGCCAGTATTTTTGCAGTTTTCAGAGACGAGGTTTGTGACAGGTTTATCACTTTCAGCTGCCTCAAGCCCGTCCTGTCTTTCCCTCCTCCCTTCCCAAAACTCACAGAGCTTCTGTCAGAGCTGGCCATCACGTGCCAGAGCCTGCTGGCTCTTTAGCCTCCAAAGCTGGATGCTGCAGAGGTGAGGCTGGCTTTCAGCAGAGGTCAGCCCCTGCTAAAGCCCAGAGGCAGCTCCAAGCACTTGAAGTGATGGAATAACGCTCCTGAATTGGCAAAGGGGCAGAGAGACACACACAGGAGAGAAGCAGAGGAGTGGAGACAACAGGAGGCAAAAGTGAGGAGAATAGGAAAGAAGGTAACACATCCAGGGGAAATGGAGAGCCCAGGTAGAAACAGGGAGGCACAGCAAGAGGACAAGCACAAATTTAATAGCAGAGAGGGCCCCAAAGACAGCAAAGCTGTAATTGGAACAGTAGCATAATGAGTGGCAACATCAGCCCTATACTTCTAAACTTTCATATTACATCCAAGCACAGTGGGAGGGGAAAGAAGCAGAACTAATTCCCTCCTCCAGAGAGGGAGATGGAGCTGCATTTCCAGGCTTTTGTTCCCTTTTGCCTACCACCCCTGCACGCTCAGCAGCCTCACCACCACCACAGTTCCTGCAGGCCCCCACCCCGAGTCCTCTCCCAGGGGAATATCATCATCTCCACCAGCACTGTCCCGTGCTCTCCCACCCCATGGACACGGGTGCATTAAGGAACGAGACGAGCTGGCACTGCTCTGTGGAGGGTTTTCAGCTGCTCTGTTTTCATCCACCTCCAGATGTGAGTGTTTCTGCCTGTCCTTCTCCCCGGAGCCAGGTGCCAGGGAGGTTTCTCTGGCAGAGGCAGGGTGGGAGCCCTGCTCCCAGCCCAGCTGCACCAGCCCTGCCAGGTTATCTGGAACACAAGGTAGCGAGAGGCCCTGCTTAGGAAAAGGGACCAGAATCTGTCTTGACAAGTGTTTTGCATGCAGTTAAACAGACAAATGTATTCTGCTGCCAGCCTCTTGCAGGAATTTGACTTGATGCCTGTCACCAAACAGCTTCTTTTGCACTAGAAGAATTACAAAACACTCATACCCTATAATGATCAAAAAGAGAGCCCCCATGCCCACGTTAGATTCCAGAGATGAAATCCACACTCCCTTGCAAGCTAATCACATCTGAGCCTACACAAAATTAGGAGATGCATTTCTGAGGGGTGAAACAGATCCTAAACTGCTGTATGATGAGAAGGCCACTGCTCCATCCACTCCTGCTGGCTGTTTGCAGCACTGACACCTTCACAAGGCATCACACCATGCACAGGGAAAGCCTCTTCTCCGTCCTGCTCACCCCTGACCAGACAGGGCACGGCTCAAAGGGGTGCAAACCTAATGCTCTTTGGGTACCCTCAGCCACGTGCAAATAATGTGACTTTTACCAACCCGTTTCAGTGGGGTTTGTACCCCTAAGTCCAGTTCCTCAGCTATTTTTCCACCCACCACTTGTATTTTTTCTTATGCTGAAGACACTCATTGGAATATCTGCTGCTGTGCAGATATTGTATATTTATATAAATATAGAAATATTCATATATTTCTAGAAGAAGATCTTTTAGAAGAGCTCAAAAATAACACTGGTATTTATTTGTTGCAAATACGAGCTCTCAAGAGACAAAGTCTCTTCCTCATTTCACTTTCTGCATCATTTCCACTCTGCCCTTTTTCAGGGAGGACACTGCCCCCAGACCTCAGGACCACAAGGACATCAGTGGTACAAAGCAGCTCAGTCTCAGCTGGAGACTGGGGCTCTTCAGTTATGACACTAAAAACTCAATTAAAGACTAAAATCAAGACAGTGGCACCTTTCTATGGCAAGAGCTAACAAACCCCCCTCTGTATGGACTGGGATCTTGCAGACAGCTGAAAACCAAGGTGATGCAAGACCCACCTGAAGCTTTCTGTGTTAAATCCCTAAAGGATTCCCCAGTTTCCTTATACCCAAGGAGTTTATTCAGGAGCTCTCCCACCTCCATTTGGCCGCCCATTTTTACCCAATTTCCCTCCACTTCAGAAGTACCAGATTTTTGTGGAGATCTGCTGAAATTTATTATCCCTGACAGTATTACGCGTTCAGTTTGTTTCCATTGGAAATCAAACGAAAGGACACAATCATACCCTCCCTTTCTTGGTGTGCACTTTGAGTTAATCCCTACCTGGAGCATCCCTGGTGACCATTTAACAACCCCCAGGCCCAGCCCAGCTGGGTTATTTGCAGCAGGGGCAGTGCCAGCAGTGCCACAGAGCCCCAGCTCCTTCCACAACTCCCTTATTTTTTAACCTCTCCAAGAAAAAAAAGACAACAAATGGACCGAGCCAGCTTCCAGAAATGGTAACAACTTTGTCACTTCTGGCTATGACTGAATGTGAGCTGGCAGCTCTGCCAGCCCCCCGAGCCACCCAGCCCCTGGTGCTGCTCGTTTTTTGGGCTGTGCTTGGATTGGCCCATCCTCTTCAAATGTGACACAGCAGTACCCACAAGCATTACAGAGCTTTCAGCATTTCAGCTAAACCCCCATTTGGGGAGGATTTACAGCCTGCCTGTGAGTGGTGTCTGGCTGAAACGTGGCATCCAAAGTCTGGCCATAAGAGCCCTGCCATGGAATCATAAATCTATGGGGCTATTTTTAAATTAGAAGGCTAAAAAATACAAATGAAGTTCACCATTTGCTGACACATCTTTGATCTCAGAAGGAATGTGAATTCCAGAGGCCAACTCTTCAGCTGATGTAAATCAGCACAGCTACACTGGCATCAGTGGAGCTCCAGTGATTTACATGCTACAAATCTGTCCCTGTATTTATTAATGGAATATTTGTAGGCAGCTTTCAGGTCAAGTCTTCACTGTTGATGTAACCTACTGGAATCAATGGGGAGTTGCTCATACAAATGCAAAATAAGACTTGGGTTTCTTTCTTCCCACTCCTGATTATTTAATTTTTAATTAAAACAGAATTGCAGAGCACAAGCCTAACCATGGAGCACCCAGAGTCTTTCAGGCAGCCCTTCCTGGTTGAGACCACAATGAGATTTACAAGGCAGCTGTAGGACATGCATCAATTGCTACTTTTCATCTTTATAGGTTGATCCATAGAGCAATCTGTGCTATTGCTGATCTATATTTATACCACAGGCCTATATTTTAGTCATTTCATGGGGAGACCTGCTAAAACTTCAGACAAAAAAAGTCTGAAGAACAGAAAGGAAGATTTGGTGTTGCATCCAGGGCTCTCTGCACACTCCTCCTCTCTCCCACATTACCTCCCACCTGTTTTGTGCATGCTATTGCAGAAAGGGCCAAAGATCTGCCTCAGCTTCTTCAGCCCTGGTGTGTGCAGAGTGCCAGGGGCTGGAGAGCCCAGCCAGGAGCCAGGCAGGGATGGAGAGGAGGCACCAAAAGCAGGGCATCCCCCTCAGTTTCAGCACGCCCCAGTTTCCCCCACCACCTTTTGGCACTGGTTCCATCCCTCCCCCTGCCACACACCCAAAAGGGAGCAGTGACATTCCCAGAGCCGTGTGTGGAGCTGGGATTTATGCAGAACGTATGCTAAACACGCCAGCTATTTGCATGTTTATGGCTGCAGCAGCCCTCACAAAGGTGGAGCTGCCCAGCACCTTGCACAGTTATTGCTGAAAGCCCCACTCCCTGGGCCATGCCCCAGGTGTTTTAAAGGTGCTATTTTGTACCTAGTGCTGCTCTCACCACAAACCAGCACCTGCAGGGCCCCTCTCCTGGGGTGTGTGCAGAAAGCGGTGTAGCATTAATTGATGCAGTGCCCAAGTTAGAAATGTTTGCTTGCTTCACTCACTGCATTCCTTCATTTACTGAATAATTCAGCTTCTATGCAGGCTCAGCTGACCTTTGCTTGATAAAGTCATATTTCCAAGCATTTGCTTGCATTTGGTGTTTTTAATCAGGTTCAAGTCCACTCGTTCCACATCAGAGCAGAGAATAATGATGCAGATCTGTGTTTTAGCCAAATGATGTTCCTTACAGCACACACACTTCCCCCAAATCACCGAGTTGTTAACTAAAGTGTAAGAGAATTTATGATGCTAAATAAAACCAGGGAAAAAAAAAAAAAGATGTTTTAATAAGATGAAAATCCAAATGTTAAAATAATGAGCCATCTGTATGGGTGGCCCTCTCCTGAGAGATGCCAAGAGCTTTACCATCTGTGAAACATTTACCAGCTGTTTCCTTCCTTTTTCGTGAGAACAGAAGAAATCCTTGCAGTTGGTGCTTCTAACTGACACATCCCAGTGAAGGAAACAGGTTTGTTCCACAGCAGGGACCCCTCCCAAAGCCAGCCTGGCTGGAATGAACCGAATATTTTGGTGAGCATTGCTGCCCTGCTTCAGAAAGGTCTTCCCAAACAACGGCCCAGAGCACTCAAAAATGGAAGAGACAAAACAGTCCAAAAACCACAAACTGGTTTCAGGAATTATCAGTTGAATATTTGATCTAAAGATTTATTGTTCTGCCTTTTTTAAACCCTTTTTTACAGGCATTCAGGATAAATTCATAACCCATTTGAAGCTTAAATGCACCTGCAATAAATAAGTATAATCCAAATATTAATTGCTTGGAAGAACTGGACCTTGTTTTCTTTCTTCTGCTCATTTGCTAGCTGCAATCAGCACACCCCTGCAGCTCCTCACCTGGTACCCACCTGAGTTAGGGCTGCTCCTGGGGTCAGACAATGCTGATGCTCTCCAGGGTTTTAGCTGGTGATAACACAGATCAAAGGCTACCAAATAAATACAAGTTGAATCCATGAAAGGATATCTCATCTTGTATTAGTTGTACCCTGATGTGCTGCAGCCCTAATTGCACAACATTTAATTATTTCCTTGGTGTTCTCTCATTTCACTGGCTGCCCATGTCAATTGAACATAACTTCAGCAGAATTAGCCCTTAAATTCCAAGCTGATGAAATTTGCCCATAGAAGTGAGAACTGAATTCTGCACAGAAACTCCCTTTATGTCTTCCAAATCCATTTTTTTTTCAAGAGACTTGTGAAGTGAGTCGGGGGGGAAAAAACGTTAAAAAAAAACAGCTTTTAATCAATTTGACAGTCGATGTATAAGGAGCAGCTTTTGGTTATCATTTACACCCCAAACCATCATAGCCTGCACTTCCCAAGCAGGAAAACTGCAGCGGGCTTGGGAACAAACCCCAGCCCCATCCAACACACTCACAGCACCCAGAGACAGCAGAGAAACCAGAGCATGGCTGGTAAATGCAAACAAAAATGGAGGAGTCGTTTATGCCCTCCTGGGCAAGCCAACTTCCCCAGAGTAGCACCCACCCTGTCAATGAATAACCTGCTTTTTCTCCTGGAAATGAGAACTGAGACCTTAAATCTCAAGTAATATCAACGAATAGAGCAAGTTTGGGTTTTTTTTGTTTTTTTTTTTTTTTTTTTTTTTGCTGGGCACTCTCCTAGTAATATATATTGTAAATGTATATTAGTAATATATACTTACAATATATAATTTTACACTTACAGTCAATAGTGGTGAGGAGTAATTTAAAGAGGAATGACAAGCTTTGGTAACTTGTACAATATTTTAGAGCATCACTTTCAAATGAAGCTACCATTTACCAGAAAATCTAAAGCCTTCAAAAAAAAAAAAAAAAACAGTGAAAATTAAGTTTGATGGCACCCTTGAAAAGGAAGTTCTGGGAAGCAGCCTGTCAATATTTATCCCCAGAGAAAGTGAGGCATGAAGGAGCACAGATTGCTTTTCAGGCTGAAGTAACTACTCTGGCCTCTAAGCTGGCAAACCAGCCCAGCTCGAGGGGAGTCCTAATGGGAGCAGAGCCCTTCTCTTCTCCTTTCAGTGCCAGGAAAACCTTGGGATGCAGGCTGCTGTGGGCAACGGGGCTTTCTCAGTGTTTCAAGCAGCAGCTTGTTTGGAGGTCAAGTGATTTTAACCCATTACATCCCCTGGTGCCCTGAGCACCTGCACTTACACCAGTGTTGCTGGGATTGCTGCAGAAGGGATCAGGGAAAGCCCCCAGTGCCTGCTGCAGCCCCTGCCCGGGGCTGAGTGTGTGCAGAGCTCACTCTGCAGATCTCTGCTCATGTCTGAGTGTCCCTCCCAGCACTCAGACGCTCCTGGAACGTGTGCAGTTAGTCAGCTGGGATAACAAACCCCCAGGTTTTACAGGTGCTTGAAACACTGAGCACCTGTTCAGATCTAGAGAATCACAGAACTGGGTTCAGAAAGATCTTGAGGAGCATCAAATCCCACCGTTCCCCCAGCACTGCCAAGTTTGCCACTAAATCTTGTCCCTAAGAGCCACATTTACACAACTTAAATCCCTCCAGGAATGGGGGCTCCACCACTGCCATGGGCAGCTGGGCCAGGGCTGGACAATTCTGTCAGGAAAGAAATTGTCCCTAATATCCAACTTAAGCCTCTCCTCCCTACTCACCAGCTCATGTTCATAGCTATAAAAACCCACAGCTGAGTGTGCCAGCTAAGAACAAACAATAGCCAGGTTTCTAAATGAAGCCATCTTAATTTTTTTTGTTGCTATTTTCAAATCTCTCAGGGTGATTTTCCATGGTTTTCAATCCATTACATTGCCTCCAGCATGGATCTGCTTGTGTACATTAACCCATTGTGCTCTCAGTTCTACTTCTGCAGGAGGAACGTGGCTCTGAGCAAAGCCCACCTGGAACATTCCCACCCACAGGGAAAGCCTCGCTCGGCATTTGAGATTCCCGTGTCACCCAGGGAGGGTCACACCTCGCTGTGCTGTGCTGAAAGCTGCAGCTTTAGCAGTGAGTACATCTAAATGACACGGGTTACAGCACCCAATGTTTAAATTCTGGATGACAAAGATGGTTTGTAAGCACAGCCTCCCCTCCCTGCTCCTGGAGCTGCTCAGTGGGTTGGGAGGAGCAGCAGAGCACACTCAGGAACAACGAGGCGACAGGGGCAGGCTTCCTGCTGATTCAGGGGCTGCTCAGTGCTCCTGCTCCGTGGGTGTTTGAGATGTAAACTCACAGAATCCAAGCCCTCAGCACAGCTAAAAATCCCATTTCACTCGTTGGAAGGGTGGCTGTGCTCACCAGAGTGTCCTGGATGAGCTCCAGCACAGGTAACTGCATTCTGCTTTAGCAAATTCTCCTTCCATTTCCAATTAGGAGAGGGATTAATCATTTTTGGCTTTGTGCTTCTCCCGTGACAGGGGTGAACAAAGGCAGCAGTTGACACTGATCAACTTTTTGACACATTGCTGGAAAAATGGGCTCGCTAAGCAAGTAATGGGGAATATTAACATTTCAGCGGGAGAGCCCTGCACAGTTCACTCAGGGACAAGAGGTGCTCTGCCAGGAGCTCCAGGAACCAGAGAGAAACAGGAACAGCCCCAGGACAAAGCTCTCAGGGCATCATGGGATAAAGAACCGGGCAGCATTCCCAAAAACTCCTGTTCTTTCTCCCTCTGGTCCCAGGTAACACAGGAAGGGCTCAGGTAACAGACCCAGACCCCACATTTAAGCTTGCCAGGGGCAAATGGCTCTGCAAACTTTTTAAACCTTTGTGTAGTCAATGACACTAAAGCACAGCCCTGACTCCCAGAGACACTGAGCAAATCAGTCATCAATACATAAAGAAAGCATTCCAGCATTTCTGCCCAGCTGGGAATGCCTGCCAAGATTTGGAGATGCTCCTGACCAGCAGGTTTCACCTAAAAACACCACTGTACAATTCACATGCTTAGACACTTCAAAACGATCCTTTCTCCTGGTCCAGAGGGTCCTTAAGAGCAGCTAAAGGACAAGATCACAACACCCATGCAGGCAGGCTGACACTCCTCAGCACCACATCAGTGGGAATGACCAGAAGAAAGCAGTTGTAAGAACCCGCTGTGAGCAGCCTGGCTTTGCTGACCCCATCCTTCTCCTATTTGTATAATATTTATGATCCTGCACGGAGCATCCCATGCCAATTCACAGGCCAGGTGCTGTGTAGGTGGGTGCTGTGTGGGTTTCCCCTCTGCTCAGATGCCTGAGCCACCAGAGCTCAGCTCATGTTCAGCCAGGCCTGAACACCCTAGGAGCCAAGATGAACAGTCTGTGCCAAGCTACAGAGGCAGCCTGGGATCAGAACACCCTCTCTGAAAAAGCTCTGGCTAATAGCTGGGGATAGAAAGAGTGCAAAATCCGTGCACAAAAAATTCTCTTGCTCACTCGGGCAGTCCAGCTTACACCTTGTTTGTCAGCGTGCCACTGATCTCCAGCTCAGCGTTCGTTAATGCCAGGGGTGTCCATGAAAGGCAGCACAATTCCCATCAAGAGGAGAGAAACCAAACTGTATTTTTGGCACTTCCTCAAGAACTCGTTTGTCAGCAAATTTGCTGTTTTCCTGGAGCTGCCCAGGAAGATCTGCTTTACAGCTTTTGTTGTTGTTTATTAATTGGCCAATCTCAACGGTCTGCTGAGATCTCCATCCTGAGAGGGGCACTTCAACTCAGTACCAGCATTTCCCAGGGCTCTCCAGAACCTCCCTCAGCTCCTCAGTGGGGAAAAGCACCCACATTTAACACTGGCTGGATTTCTGAACACTCCAGGCTCCAAAGCTCCCATTTGCCTCTCCACTGTCAATCCTCATGTGCTGTCAGTCTCTCTTGCTTTTTACTTTGGTGAAAAAGAAGTACAAAACCCAATGTAAAATTCAAATAGGGCTGGGAAGTACATTTTGTATCAGATTGCCTCAAAACCTCCTGCAGCTTTTTGCAAAACGAAGCCCATGTTCTCCCAAGTTCTTGGGCACATCTGGAGTTTCACAGTTTTGGATCAAACCAGATGACAGCAGTCTGTCAAAAGACAGCCAGAAGCCCATCAAACAGATATGCAAAAGAATTAAATGAAGAAAACTCTTTTGAACCCAAAATAGAATTTTTATGTAACACAGAAATAGTTCTTTTCCCAAACTTCCTTTCATGGGAAGGACAGAAAGTTGATTCTTTCTGTCTGAGAACAACACTTTGGCTTTGCTGATGACAGTCTTTGGGAATAGAAAGGCAGGAGCATTTTCTGGGAGCTGTGGGCTCATTTTACACTCATGAAAGGCAGGGCTTGTCTTGTGCATGATGGGGAGAGGGGATGGAAACCACCCCAAGATGTGGGGTCACCCTCAGGAGCCCCACTCCGGACCCCAAAGTTTAGCATCTCAAGCACTGAAAATTTTAATTAAGTCAAAGCACACAAAATGAACACACAAAATAGGCAGACCAGTTTGTTGGGGAAGGACTTTTTGGCTAATTTTGAGAGAGGGTGGCTCACAGCACTGTACTTGGCCTCAGAAATTTAATTGTGCCTAAATTAAGACTGAAAGCTGATCAGGTTGGATTAAAGCCTAGTGGGATTCTGAAACAGATTTCTCGCTCTGTCCTCTGCTAATATTTTTCCAAACTGCTTTTTTGGCAATCCTTTCCTTTTTGCACCCAGTTTTCCCTGTAAATGAGCAGTGAAATTCCAAAGGACTCTATCAGGAGTTAAAATCACTCAGTATATATTTGCCAGCGCATGCAGTATTTATTTTTAAACAGTGCCAAAAGTGTTTATAGATAGAAACAACAGGACAACCCATAATTAAATAACTGTTTCTGCTACATCTGCTATTTAGCAACTTGAAGGAAAATAATTTCCCAACAACAAATAGGGATGGTCAAGAAAGCTCTCAAGTTTGGGCCCATTATTACCATATAAAACAACATATTAGTTGCTTAGCTACCAATCATAAAAGAAGGCCAATTAAAAATGAAAGAATCTTAACTAGCTGCATGGAATATAAAAGTGAAAAGTTAAAAGCTGTCAGGTGGTTAGTGGAGAGAATACTGAGCAGTGATTGACAAACTGGGCTTGCTTTGCTTCAAATTTGGCTTTGATTCAATAAATGATTGACACACTGATGTCGTCTGAAATAGCAGATTGTGCTTTGGAGAGGCTATTTAGCAGCCCATTGATTGACAGGTTACTAAAATTGTCCCATGGACAGAGGTAACCAAACAGAGCTATATTTTGACAGGTGGGCTTTTTTTTTCTTTTTTTTTCACCTGTATTTTCTATACCATTTATATTAAAAGCAGGAATAGGGAAAGGACCGTAAAAATGTCATTCAATCTCCATGAAAATGGCTCGATGGTTCCTTTTGTAATATTGCTCCACAAACCTAAAATTCCATTCCTCCATTAAATATCGTTTTTTTAAATGGAAAACCCTCAAACCAAACCTGGACAGGCTCAGAATTCTCTCTCAGAAAGCCTTTGCACACCAAGCATAAAAAAAGTAACAACCAAACATTTTCCCAAGAGGTCCCAGGTACCAAAGTCAGTTCTCTGGGAAGGCGGCATCGCCCTCAGCCTGGGGCTCAGCCCTGCCAAGAGCTAACCAGGGGCTGGATCACACCTGGATTTGGGCTCTCCAGCCCTGAGGAGTGTGCAGAGCCCCTTCAGCCTCCTCGGAGCAGCTGGGAGAGCACAGAGTGATGGCAGGAGCTGGCCACCAGTGACACAGGCAGCCCAGAAGTGCCTCGCCACTTAGGAACAAAGGGGAGAATATTCCGACCAGAGAGAGACATTAAAAAACTCCCAGAACTTTTCTTAAATCAAAGAAAGAGAACCACACAGCACTTCTTCTAAATAAGCACAAATACAGCATTGTCACTCCACACTGTTAGCCTCCACACTCCAGAAAAAAAAAAGACCAAAAACATTTCCAGGTTTTTATCACTCTTATTTTTGACGCTTTTAACACAAACCCAATTATTATTGTTTTACAGTAAGCCTTGTTATTTCTGAGCACCTTATCTTTCATTCCTAAATTTCCAATTAGAAAAGTACTTTTCCTCACAGTTTTTACTCTTAGTGCTTTAGGCTTCCACATTTCTGAGGTGCTCTTTTATAACTTTCGGTCGTTTCTACAGAAAACTCTTTTCTTTCCATCTCCAGCTTCTCAATTGATTGTGATCCACTGATACAACTCTTTTTATTTTTTAACTAAAGACACATTGGTTACAGAGAAAACATTAAATATTTTTCCAGCTTTGGCATAAGCACTTCAGTTTAGCACCTGAGTTTGCAGGTAAATCAACAAACTGGAGTTTCTCTCTGCTTATGGAAAGAAAGAAATTATTTTTTTCCTTCAGAGAAATTCCTTCAGTGAACAAATTCAAACCAGGCCACAGAAAAAGCACAAGGAAAAAAAAATAGAGCTGGCAATCACTTACCTGAAATACCAACGAGCAGAGCCAAGATGGGATGAGCAGTAGAAGGGAAAAGCCTCTCCCTAGAGCATCCTGAGCCTGCCAAAAGCTGGCACTGCCTGGTGGATCACTTAAATATTGCCCCTGGCCCGCTCCAGCACTGCTCACGGGGGAACTGCAGCATCCCCTCCTGATCTGCATCTCTCTATTTCTGGGTGGAGATTGGCAACACCTGGAGCTAGTCCCACCCAGAAATGCACCTTCAGTCTTTGGGCCCAGGTGCAAATGTTCTCATGAACCTTCAGAAAAAACGTTGGGAAGTTCTTCTATAGAAAAAACCCCATTGCTGTCATTTAGTTTTCACGTTTTGTTTCGTGAACTCTTGCATTCTGCCGTACAAAAACTTCAGCCCTTATATCAATTTATTCAAATTACATTTCAGTTGAAACACTTTGATGACTTGGAATTAAGCATTTTGTCCCTTTTAGTGGCTTTAGATTTTCAGTTAGGCTTTCTCAGCATTGTTTATTAAACAAATGTGCTTGGTATGTGTAAACTGTGTTTGTCCATTTATCTTTACTTGATGTGGAAAAAACTCCCAGGATGACTTGGGGGACATGGGACAAGTGACAATTTGGGGAATTACAGATGTTTAACGTATTTAGTGCCTCACCTTTTCCCCATTTAGAAGAGACACCCTCCTGGAGGTTTTACAAAGCCACTACCATTTTAAGGCCATATTATTTTACAGATATATCAATTATTCCAATTTTCAGCATAAATTCATTCAGTAGCTATAAATAATAAAAATAATCATACTAATAAAAGACAAAAAAATGCTGCTGGCATCATGGACGGCCAAATGCAGTCCCTGTGCTGTTCATTTCCTCGTTTCAAATTAAGCTCTGCACAATCATATTTTGGATTCACTGGGAAAAGACCCTGATATCATCTTCAAACTTTTCCTTTGCAGCAGCCAAACAGGCATTGCATAAAACACCACCATTTATAATTTGGACACTCAGAGTTTATTTTTAAGAATCTATTAAAACAGATTTTTCAATGAAACCAGGTATTTTAAGAAAAAAGGAGATGGAAGAACACTGCCTCCTTGATGATGCTTTTCCCTCCTAAAAATGTCAGGTTTCTTCTTTTCTGTTATAAAATTATGTCTTTTTCCAAGGACTTGTTGAAGACTATGGTCAATTTCTGCCCAGTTCCAGTAATTGTTATAATTTTCAAAAATTCTAACTAGCTTGCTGTTTTTTAAGAAAGAAAATAAATACACTAGTCCAAGTCCCTGCTGATCAGGGACTTAACAGCCACTGAAGAAAACAGGTTTGTGGACTGTGATGTGAGCAACTTTTAGATTCAACTAATTTAAATAGCTGCTTTTGCTGCTTTGTTGGGGAATGATACCACAGATATCATCCAGATTATTTCAGAAAAAAAGCAGAGTGCTTATTTCTGTTTTTTTTTTTTTTTTCAAACTGGAGACTTGTTGTGACTTAAGGAAGGAGAAATTCAGCTCAGAAACTGAAAGCTTCCAGGCTGTGTCAGTCTTTGCAAGACTGAATTGTAGCTGCTGGAGCTGGGGTGCCACGGGTGGAGAATGCTCGGTGAGCTGGGTGTGCAGCTCCTGGTGAGATCGTGTGTGGGACCTCAGCTGCTGGCACCAGGGAGGAGAGGACCCCCAGATGTGGCTGGAGAAGGTGGCTGCAGCCAGAGCTCTGCAAACCCCTGCACTGCTTGAAATTCGCTCCAAAAGAGGAGTTTTTGCACTGAGATGGGAGTTCAAACTCCAGAGCCTGTTCTGCAGCCAAAGGGTGAATCCTGTGCTGAAGATTAGAAGGGAAAGAGCTCTGGAAACGCTCTCATGGCTCAAAGCAGAAATTATTGATGAGAGCATTTCATCCCAGAGGGGGAAATTTAACCTTCCCTACCACCCCACCAAACTTATCTGTGTAAAGACAAAGGGGAACAAGGGTTTTGCCCCAGCGCTGCTGTTCCACCCTTTTGTGGGGAGAAGGACTATTCCATAGCACGGCATGGAATGTTCTTACAAAAGCAAAATCCTAAAGATATATTATCTAAACAAATGAGTACAGGTCTAAATGTGAAAAAAGTTCAGCAAAAACTTATCTGAGCTCCTCACAGTGACCATGAACACACAGGGAAAGAATTGCAAAGAGAAAGTCACCAAATGAGATACAACTCAAAGGAACATAATAAGGAGAAAGCGTTTGGTAAGTGCCTTCTCTATGCAGGAAAAGACCCAGGAAAGATTACATCTGTCACTCAGCAAAGGGAGAAAGTTTCTGACAGATCACCCTAAGAAAGCCTTTTTTACTTTCATCTTCACTCTGGGAATCAGCTGTGATCAGATCAAAAATAATCCAGGCCAGTGTCAGAGGAGGGTGAGCGCTGGCTGCAGGAGGAGGAGAGTTTCAAGAGCACTTAGAAAGCACAGAGAAAAGGTCAGGACATTAAACAGGTCTCAGAAGAATCTCAGACTACCAGTGGCCATCCCTGAAATCTTGAGGAGGCCCAACAGTTTCCAGAAAAGAGCTCCAGGATCATCGAGTCCAAGCTGTGACTGATCCCCACCCTGTCCCCAGCCCAGAGCTCTGAGTGCCACCTCCAGCCCTTCCTGGGACACCTCCAGGGACGGGCACTCCAAACCTCCCTGGGCAGCCCCTGCCAAAACCTGACCACCCTTTCCATGAAGAAATTCCTCCTGATGTCCAGCCTGAGCCTCCCCTGGCACACCTTGAGGCCATTTCCCCTTGTCCTGTCCCTGTTCCCTGGGTGACACATCCTCCAGATGACTTGCAGGGGGTTGGAAGAGGTAGGAAAATCACACTCCAGAATTATCCCCTCACGGCCCATTGTCAGGCTGGAATAATGTCTGGAGTGTGTCCTGGGCCTGGCAATATCCAACACTTTTATTAATGTCTCAGGAGGTGGAACAGCAAATATTGAGCAGCAGATCTGCAGATGGTACCGAGCCAGGGGGGACGGCAGCAGCCTTTGAAGGCAGCATTGTAATCCAGAACGAGCCTGACAAATTGCAGGAGCACTCGGAAAAAATAGGATGCAATTCAAGATGAATCAGTGCAAAGTTGTCACTGATGCATAATCAACTGCTCAAATATAGGATGGGGACAACTGATTACAAAGCAGTTCTGCAGGAAAGCAGCTGGGGCTGCACTGAATCAGAAGCTCTCCGTGAGTCAACGGTGTCATGCTGCTGCAGAAAGGGCGGGTGTCAAACTGGGACATCTGAACAGCAGTGTCATGTGTTAGACATGTGAAGTAATCCCCCTCGCTGCTGGGGAGGTGGAAAACACAATCCAGCAGTCAGGTTTTGGCACTGCACCTCAAATCATATGTTGTCCAGCCACAGAGCAGTGAAACGAGGGCCAGGGCCAGGGAACGTGATGTGCAAGGGATGGCTGAAGAAGCAGGGATGGTTTGGGGAGTGGGGTAACGCGTTGCAAAGATGTTAAAAACTGCCTCAAAGAGGAAGGGAAGAAACTGTTCTCCATTTTATTTGAGAAGGCCCCCAACAGAAGCAGTTTTCCAGCAGTAGTATACATTTTTGCATGGTAAAGCCACTGGAAAAGGTTGCCCAGAGGAGTTGTTGGATCTGCATCGTGTTGGTCAAATGTGCCTCAATGGAATGAGCACAGTTAAAGCTGTTCCTAGGCAGGGACTGCAACAGTTCTACAGGGTTCTCTATTTTCTCTAAAGAACCCTCAGTCTATCCTCAAGCTGATTCTTTCAAAATCGTTGTAACCCAAATCCTTATTAAAATAATTTTCCTCCAATAATTCTAAAAAGAAAAAAGTAAACACTGAGGCTGACAATGCCATTAGCTGGCAATACAGAATTTTTTTTTTATTTGTCAAGTCAAATATTTCTAACCCTTTCTTTCTTTTTTGCAGGATTTATCAGAATTTCCACTTTTTCTTTCTCTACAGTGGTAGGGAAAGCGTGAAAGGGGTCACCAACACTGTGAATTTAATTCAAGAGGAATTGTGTACCTACATATGTATAGCTTCTAGAGGGGGAAAAAAAAGAAAGAAAACAATCCCCATGTTTAATTACTAGCCGAACAGTCACTGTAAGAAAGACGGACAGCAAAAATAAATAAGATAAAACACTGTAAGTCCCAGAGCTGAGCTTGTTGTGACTACACTGATGGGAACTGTTATCAGAGTCAGGTACACAAAGAGCGTTTGGCCCTTTATTGCGCACAGAAGTGGCTGTAAACTTTCCTGTAAGGCACAACAAATCACACACATTAGGCTGAAAAACTGGACCAAAAGCTGCCCAAAACTACAGCAAGAGAGGATTCTCACAATCCCAGGTCACACTGTTGCTCCATGCAAACTGCACCTAACCAAGAAATTGAAAATCCTCTAAGAACATACCTACTTGATTGTATATTGCTATATTTGGGGAAAAAAAATTCCTTCTGGATCCCAGTGGGGAGTTCAGCTCATGCCCTGAAGCATGAGATTTGATTACTCTTTTTTGAACATGCATAACTGCCATTACTATTACTGGTCATAACATTTTGTCAGGAAAGAGAAATATTATTCTGCAATGTAATAAAAATAGATAAAATTCAATATAGCTTCAGAATCATTTGCTGCATTTCCAAAGTAAACATTAAGCACCCATCGAGATTATTCCATTGGATAAGCCAAGGAAGCCTCCAGTGCTGTCTGTTCATTTTATTATCTCTAATTTTCAAGAGTGCAAAAATGCTTTCAGTAAATATTATGGGTTCTTCCTGTGCTAAAAGAGATGCTAAATGACCTTCACCAACTTCGTTATAAATAACAGGAGCAGGGAGCACACGCACGCTGTGTAGTTCCAGCTCCATTCAAACCTATCAGCCAATTCTGACCAGTCGGTAAAAATGGACAGCAGACTTTGCTTGTTTTTTTTCCCCCTTCTTCATAATCCCAGCCCAGTTCCCTCTTGAAAGGCATTCTGTTCTGTCAGCCATAATGGCATCTGCTGGTGGAGACAGGAAGCCATAAATCTGTAGGGTTCCTCTCGACCAAGGCTTGTTAATGCTCCCATTTATCACCGAGGATAGGGTGCCATCTCACTCCCGCTCCACTCACAAGTCCATCTTCTCAATTCCCCTTTCCCCAAGGAGTAACCATTTAAAACAGTGACTTTCTCATCTTGCATGTGGAGGCTGCGAGCGCCGCTGATACAAATCCCGTCCCCAGTGTGCACGTTTGGATTGGAGCCACGACTCTGGAGAACAATAGCTGCTCCTCTGATCCCAGAGCACGCTGAACTGCTGCCCTGCCTGAACCACAGCTCCTGGCTCTGCAACTTGCACAGGAGCAGCACATGGAGAGGTTAAAATAGCAGAGGACTCTGTCGTTTGCCACCCCCTCGTGCCTGCGAGTGTCCCTTCACCCACATCGTGTCCCACGGTTTGGGAGAAGTCTACTAAAACATCACTGGGTTAAACAACATTTAATACACAATCCTTCACAATAAACACTCTATCAGAGGTGCAGCACCTTTCTGAGCAGCCAGGGAGGAGAGGAAACAGAAAACCAGCCAGAGGTATCGGCAGTTTTCTGATTTGGGAACCAACATGCAGAAGCTGCAGGGTTCAAAATCTCAATTCAAGACACACGAAACGTGAAGGGAAAATCTTACTTCGCCACCCTGTGCTGAACTACCTGATCCAGGTCCAGGCTGCACTAACCAGGGCAGGTAGTGTGTCATTTCTCCTCATCCCAGGGCAGCGATAATTGTCCCACTGCTGTGGCCCCTCCTGGCCCTGTGTTTACACCTGCCTGGACTGGAGACAAAGTGGAAATCCCTGGTGTGCACGAGCAGGGTTTTACACCTGCTGCACACAGGTACCAGAGATCCCTGCAGTTCCCACCAACTCAAGCAGAGCTGTTCACTCCCAGGTGAGTTATGCCAGGCAGAAGTGGAAAAATGAGTATTTTATAGTAGTGTTTTCCTATTTTATCTTTCAAACGAAGCATTTGCTTGCACCAAGAAGTACTTTGTTATTACATATAAAAATTGCCAGAGTTCGTACAAGGAAGGCTATCAAATAATTTCAGTGACACCAGTTGGGGGACACTTTCATAAACACTGTCTGGTGTTGGGCTGCTAAACACAAAGGTCACTTGGGGGCTGCAGGCCTGTGCCTTGCAGATGGCTCAGTGACACTGGCTACAACACAGTGGGTCTTGCTGGTGCTTTGTAACAGATTATATTTGAGAGGGATGCAAATTATTCCTATTAAACCAAACAGTTTCATCAGAAAGAGTCAAATGCTGAAACAGAAAAAAAAAAAAAAGGTAAAAACTCAGTTGGACAGCAACCTCTTGGTTTAAGATATGGGAGTATCAGAAAAGCCATTTTAGAAGGTCTTATACAAATTATAGTTGAATACATTGAAATTAGTCCATCTATTCCAGCCCAAATCATATTTAAACCCTCAAGGTGTTCACAGCAGCTGGGGGAAAAGACCCCAACCTAAAGCTGAAAGAATAAATGGGGCAGGGGAATTTGTCTCTTCAGGACCAACACTGTTCAAAGCTCCAGTGCCACCTGCCCCTCCTTGGCCTGGTAGTTTGGTGGGGCTCTGAAACAGTGACAAACTCTGCTCGGTTGGAGGGGACACAGATCTGGGTTCCCACGAGGGTGCAGCAGCACCTGATGGATGGACCTGACTCTCCCTAAATCCAGGTGCTAGGGGAAATTCAGGGAGCAGAGGGTTTTCACCCGAATTTTGATGTCCAACCCTCTGATCCATTCATGTTCCCATGGCTGGGACACCTCAGGGTGCAGAGCGACACCCTGGGCAGGGAAGGGACTTGTTCACCAGCCCTGGGCTATCCACAGGTGGGAGGGAGGACCTGAGGGAGCATCCCGCGGTCCCCAGCCCCGGGCACAGCCCCGGGCACACCTGAGCAGCACCCGGTGCCCCGGCAGCCGCGGGCAGCCCAGCGGCAGGAGCGCAGCCGGCCGCCCGGCGGGATCCTTGCTGCAAACCCCTCTTTTGCCCTGGAGCCGCCCTGTCTCGGGTGGATCGCACGGAGGGCGCTGCCGCCGCGGCCCCGGCTGCCCGCAGCGCCCTCCCTTGGGAAGCGCATCCTGCGGGGCCAGGGGTGATCCCGCCTGGGGTGGGGGCGTGGGGGTGGTCCCGCGTGGGGAGGGGACGGCCCCGCAGCGGGGGTGACCCCGCGTGTGCGGGGAAGGTCCCGCATACAGAGGGGATGGTCGCGCATCGGGGGGTGGACCCGTATGGGGGTGTCCCCGCGTGGGGAGGGGGTTTGGAGAGGGGGTGTCCCCGCGTGGGGAGGGGGTTTGGAGAGGGGGTGTCCCCACGTGGGGAGGGGGTTTGGAGAGGGGGTGTCCCCGCGTGGGGAGGGGGTGTGAGGAGGGGGTGTCCCCGCGTGGGGAGGGGGTGTGAGGAGGGGGTGTCCCCGCGTGGGGAGGGGGTTTGGAGAAGGGGTGTCCCCGCGAGGGGAGGGGGTGTGAGGAGGGGGTGTCCCCGCGTGGGGAGGGTGTTTGGAGAGGGGGTGTCCCCGCGTGGGGAGGGGGTGTGAGGAGGGGATGTCCCCGCGTGGGGAGGGGGTTTGGAGAAGGGGTGTCCCCGCGTGGGGAGGGGGTGTGAGGAGGGGATGTCCCCGCGTGGGGAGGGGGTTTGGAGAAGGGGTGTCCCCGCGAGGGGAGGGGGTGTGAGGAGGGGGTGTCCCCGCGTGGGGAGGGTGTTTGGAGAGGGGGTGTCCCCGCGAGGGGAGGGGGTGTGAGGAGGGGGTGTCCCCGCGTGGGGAGGGGGTTTGGAGAAGGGGTGTCCCCGCGAGGGGAGGGGGTGTGAGGAGGGGGTGTCCCCGCGTGGGGAGCGGTGTCCCCGCGGGGGCCGGCGGGGTGGCGGCGGCGCTGGCGGCGGCGGGCGCGGTGCCGGCGCCCTGTCTCTTTAATGAACGGCTCTGCCGCCCGGCTGCGCGGAGTAAATTTCCTCCTGTCATCGGGTCGCGGAGGAGGAGTTTGTTAATGTTCAGTTTGCTCGGCGGATCGATGCTCGCTGGCATCGCCTCGCCCTGCCTGTGTGTGCGTGTGCGCGCGTGTGTGTGCGGTGCGCGCGTGTGTGTGCGTGTGCGCGCGTGTGCGCGCGTGTGCCCGCGCGCGGGGGGCGCGCCGTGTGCGCGCGTGTGTGTGCGGATCCCACATTTCCTCCCATCCCGAGCCTCCCTGTCCGCTCCCATATCACTCACTGCCTGGCATCTGACAGCACGGAACCTGCGGCGCTCCGCGCACACACACGCACGCACACACACACACACACACACCGCGCACACACGGGCACCGCTCCGCCATACGGCTCTGCGAGGAGGAGGAGGACAGGACAGGGAAGGGAGGAAGCAGCCAGCCCCA
Source organism: Anomalospiza imberbis (assembly GCF_031753505.1). Taxonomy (NCBI): domain Eukaryota; kingdom Metazoa; phylum Chordata; class Aves; order Passeriformes; family Viduidae; genus Anomalospiza; species Anomalospiza imberbis. Next base: position 13,121,487 of record NC_089697.1, on the reverse strand, counting down.
CAGTCTCTCCAGAGCTGCCTTTTTAATATATACAGATCTATTTTGTTATTTATTTATTACCGTTCTCTGGCACTGTGGGCGCCTTTCATTTGCTCCTGAGCTTGGATGTTTGAATCAAAGCAAAGCAAGTGTTGCAACAGTTAAAAAAAAAAAAAAGCCAACCAAAAAAAAAAAAAAAAAAAAAAAAGAGAGAGAGAAAGAAAGAAACCTAGATTTCTAAAATAAAATAAAAACCAAACAGGTTCCTATCAGTGAAGTGGAAAGGAGGGGGGCAGGGGAGGCTTGAGGGGGGTGCTGGGGAAGCAGCTGAGAGGCAGAGGAACACGGCTCAGGAGCGTCTCAGGGCTCTCGGATCTGGGGACAGAAGTGAGATTGGAGAAAGTAGAGCGATGCCAAGGAGGAAACAGCAAGCACCCAAACGGGCTGCAGGTAAGGAGAAGCCATCCACTTACACAGCCTCTGTCTCTCCACTCCTTCCACTCCTACCCCCCATCTTTATTATTATTTAGGGTCACCCTTGCTTTTCCGGGCTGGATCTTTATTTATTTATCCCCCCTCCCCCTCCCTTTCCCTCCGTAAGTCTGTGGAGCCAGTTTCATTCCTTATTGCCAAGATTTTGCTCTGCCACGGGCTGTCCCTCGCCCTCCGCCGCTGCCCCCGGCTCGCAGCCGCCGCCGCCGCTCCCCGCTGCCGCTGCCCGGCCGAAACTTTTCCCCCCAACTTTCTTCCCCCGGCTCCCCTTCTCCCCCTGCCCCTTTCCCCTGCCCGAACCGAAAGCAGTCAGGCTTCCCTTCGCTTTTCGCTGTAGGATAGATTTTTTTTTTCCCCCTCCTTTCTGGTTTTCCCCCCTCCCGGTGCCTTTCGCTTTGGATCCGTGCGTTTCGCGAAGTGGGTCGGGGTGTTTAATCTTTTATTTCGCCGTATTTCTGGTGGCAGTTCTGGCCGGGTATGTGTGTGAGAGAGCGCTCTGTGTGCCTGAAATAGTACAGGGACTCTCTCTGCTGATGAACCCGGTGGGGAAGTTCAGCCTTTGATCATCAGTGGTGAAAATTACAACAGGAAATAAAATGAAACGTTCTGACTGTTAGAAGACAATCCACATTTTCAAATCAAATCCTTCTTTTGTTTCGTAGCCGAGTTTATATATTTGCACATGCCAAGTGGTTTTGCAATTTTTTTTTTTTTTTTTTATTTTTTTTTTACAGAAGAAAATAGTTTGCAACTTTGGAAGTGTTTTGTTTGTCATTATAGGGTGTTCTTTTTCTTTTGGGGGCCAAGAAAAAGAAACAGACGAGTGGGTCTGTATAGTAAATCTTTTCAAAGAGTTTTCTTTCAGGCTCCTTAATTGCTTTTTATTTTTTTTTTTAATAGTGTGGTGGGGTTTTGTTTCTGGGAAGCGCAATATGGAAGTTCATTTTTCTTCTGCCAGACCCACCCACTGAAAAATCAGCTTTCCAGTTGATTGCCAGCTTTGATTTGACATTTGATTGATCACCTGTCATCTTGCTGCCTTTGATCTATTCATTCTTGATATATATCAATAAATCACTCACCATGGTAACCCAAGTGCCAATGACGTAAGGCTTGCCCTCTAGATTCTCTTAGCCAGACATGCACAATTATTATCTTGTTTGGCTTTTAATGTAGGCGGGTTTTTTCCCTTCTTTTTTCCCTTTGTGTCCTTCCTTGGGTTAGTTCTTTAAAGAAAACTCATATTTGATGTCTTTACTTCAAAAATTTTCCCTCGCCCTTGTGAGTATTTTCTGGGTGTAGCAGAGCAAATGTGGGACAAAACGTATGGGCAAGTTTAGTGGCACACTTGGATAAACTTTGCGAAGTAGTGCTTAGGATGCACGCAGGGGGAAATGTCACCCCAGAGAAACTGGGACACGCAGAACTTTTATCAACTCCCAGCTTTGGCTGCATTTCCTTGGGTGCAGGACAACGGGCTGCAGGCAGGAGCTTTTGGGACGTGCCCAGTGAATGTACCTGTGCAGGCTGGGATTCCTGGCAGGCAAAGATCCCAGATTTATGGTGATCGCCATAAGTAACAGTTCCGCTAGAAATATACATATTTATATAGATATATATATAGATAAAAATAAATATATAAATATATATATATGCATTCGGGAGGCCTCTGCTGTCAGAGTCGCTATTATTATTTTCTTCACCAAGAGGTTTGATCTGAATAAGGCATTCACATTTTCAACTTGCAGGATAAATAAATAGCTGCTTTTTCATGGATGCTGATCGGCGCAGTGACAGTGCTAGAACTGCTCCTTTTTTCTCTCTGTCAGGAGCATGAGGCTTCATTTTTTTGGGTTTCAAAGTAGAATTTTCACTTGGAATGTGTGTAGTATCTTTTCGTGGCAGGGGCACGGTGTTCTTTTTTAGAAACAGAGGATATAGCAAGTAAATTTTTTCGAGCAAAGCCCGTGCTGTTGTTTCCCAGGATTTCCCTGCTGAGATACAGTAAGAGATGTTTTTATCCAGGATCCTACAGCATTTTTAAGATCTTAATGACAAGGGAGAAACTCGTATGACCACAATTAGATCTCTCCTTTCTCATTCTCATTATAAAACGTGCATTGCTCTTCAGTGGTGCATTTCTTTGATTAGATTTCTCCTCAGATCAATGTTGTTTCAGGTGAGCAAAATCCTGCAAAGGCAGTCCAGTTTCAGCCAGCAGAACTATTTGAAGTAGGTTTATACATTTGCAATAGTTCTCCTGCTTTGAAGTTGTATTTGTCTGTTTGTGGGGGGCAGGGGGGAGTTTCAAAGAGCAGACGTGCCTGTTGTATATAGTTCTTAAAACTGACTTTCATTTTCAGGGATAATACTGAGGTTCTGTTTTGTATGGTGAAAAATACCTCAAAGTGACAGGAGACAGACTGTGCAATAAGAAATGCATCTCTCATCAAGGCTGAGAGCAAAGCTCCTTAGTCCTTTTATTTGAAGGAGTTAATATATTATATATTACTTAATTTTCACTTTTGTTTATTTTTAGTTGTACAAGTTCAAAGGTATCAGTTGCACTGCATTTTGTCTTGATGGCAGCAGAGATATTGAAGAGAAGTTTGCAACTTTTAGTTTCTTCAGATAGTTCACCTCCAAGGGAAGAAAAATGATAAGCCTTATGATTCTGGACATGCCTGCTTTTGTCATTGCTTAAAATTAAATACTATGCACAACTGTAAATAATTACTGCCATGCACTGACTTTGAAAGCAGGTTTCGAGTTTGATTAATGAATAATGTAAAGGTTAGAGAGAACCAGCGAGTGAATCAGAAGTGAGGTCCTGCTGTTAGATGAAAATCTATCTAGAGAAATATACATGGCAATTTTGTCCTTTTCTATTATTAATTTTAAGCCTTGTATTCCTAAGAAATATATTCCAGAGCATTGTAATGAAACAAGGGAGGGTAATTGGATAAATGGGGCACTATTTATGTGTGATGATGGGGATTTCTGCTCTCCGATTACACTTTTAGAGCCACTTTATTTCACATCAACACCGAAACGATGTCAAACGCATTCTGATCTTTGCAGGGCCGAATCTTTTCTGAATCATCCTTGCTTTTTGAGAGCATCATTTCCCAGTCGATAGTTCTTGAGGCAGAGAGTTGCAGCTCTTTCCATCAGAGCCTGCTTTAGGATGGGACCTGTGTCTGCAACAAACAGCCCGCTCGTGTTGGGGCTTTCACCCCAAGGGATCACAAAGGACGGGGGCTGATTCTTCCCCGCTCAGGTGCAAATCAAACATCCCTTCCCTCGAAGCACCATTGAGTTCTGACTGCTCCTGGGAGCAAGAGGAGGCTCAGGCCCACAAAGTCCTTCATCCTTCAGCAAAATGCAGCCACGTCTGGGGCAAAAGTCTCGTAACGATTCCATAACAAATGGTAATATATTAACAGGAGGGTGGAAAAAGAGTGGAAGCAAAGCAGAATTGCTATTCAGATTTTATTCCTAGGGGTATGAAATAGCTTTCAAACACAATTTCACTGGATTAAACTCCTTTCCCCTGCAGCTTGTTTAAATGTGCATATTTTATTTTGTGATCATGAATTGGTAGTTTGCTTTTTTTAAAGCCTGCAAAGAGGAATCTGGACTTAACGCCCTTTGCGGGTGAAATTTTATATTTCTTCTTTTCTTTCTCTCTCAGCCCCTACAGACTAGCTAACAACCAAAGCTGGGGAGAAGTACAGCAGAAGCAGGTCTCAGGCACATTTATTCTGTTTATTGGAGCTGTAGAATAACACGGGTTTGTTTTTGGAAGAGTCCTCATAGAGCAGCAAGCAGAAGATGGTGAGCAGGGAGTTCTTTAAAGCTGCAGCTTGCACCTTAGTAGGAAAGGTTATTTAACCCAGAATTGCATTTAGAATGTGAAATTCTGCTTGTGCAGAGAGCAGAGTACATAACCAGCAAGGCTTGCTCCCTGTATTTCTGTGGCAAAAGGCAGCAAGGTATCTCTATAAATGTAACCAGGAGCACTGTGGCTATTCCAGGATTGTTTGTATGCTTTATAACACGGGCAATGGCAGCACATTCCAAGGAAGCAGTGCTGAATGAAACTGTAGAAATGGCAGCACTGTTTTGTTTCAACATCCTCCAGAAAAGCAACTGCACATCAAAACCACCTAAACAGTTCAAGCCTCAGAGCCCTTCACTTACAGTGCACATCACGATGCTGACAGATGACAAAAAGACCAAGGTGTTCACAAACAAGAGGAGCCTTTAAATCCTGGTTAATTAAATATATTCAAAAATAGGTACTTTTGCAACTAAAGAGGTACCAAAATTAGTCTCCATCTGTGTTAAATTCTGCAGTCGGCTCCTAAGCCCAAAGCTGCTCGGAAATTTTTTTTCCCGTGTCAGAACTCAGGCCTGAACGGGACAATTTGAAATCACATTCATTTTAGTGCCTATTTCCCTATTTCAATTCTCCTCTCATTTATCCAAGCCCAGTATCTCCCCACTATCTCAAGAGCAGGGCACACCCAGAGTTCAGCCCCTGTGACTGGGAAACAGAAGCCATTTCCATCAGCAAATGACACAATTTTACAGCACTTTTGAAAGCGTGTCCATTGTCAGAAATTCTAGTGCATAACTGCTCTCCCTCTTCCGTGCTTTCTGAGAAGCCCATTTTCTCCAAACCGGCAGGATTTTGGATATTTCCTCCCAGAGCTTTCTCCTCCTGGTTTTTGCTCTCATTTTCAGCACCCACCTGAAGGAGCTGTTTCCCCTAGCAGAGGTCCCTGGAGTCCCTCGGTAGCACAGGGCCAGGGTGAGCTTTTCTGCCGTCATTTCCCTTCCCATCCCGATGAGGACATCACTCCCAGAGAGCAACTCCAGACTCGCAGAGAAAAAAAAGCTGTCAGTTGCTGTGGCTGCAATTCCCAACTTAGCAGCAGCAGAGGGAATGGAACTGTACTCTATCAATTACAGTTGGAACCAGAGGCTAAACACTTATTGTGTTAAGCTATTGTGCAGATCTTAAGAGCTCAAATGCAAAAAAAATATCATGTCAGCTGGTGGAGGGGAGAATAAAGCCCGGTTCTTCCACTGGATGACGTATTATTAGCAAAGGCAAAGTAAAATTATTCAAATTCTGTTTAATGCTTCTCGGGTTGAGATGTGTGCGCGACATTCTGCCTTAAAAAGGTGGGATCCTACAGACTTTGCTGCTAGAATAAGCCGTTGTTTTTCCCTCTTCTCTGCAAAATGAAAATATTTGTGAAGTTTTACCTCCAAAGCATGCTCACGCAAGCAGAGAGACATTTTCATTTGTCTCCCAATCTGATACAGGAGCCAAGTGGAACCACATTATACTCTGAGCTGAAATCTTTCATTTCATTCATGCAAGAGCAGGGATTTTTCATTACCTATTTAATTACAATCATTTACATGAGAGTGGGCACAGTTCAGCAGCTCATACTCAGTGTGACTGGCCTGTGGAAGGACTGTCTGTGTAAGACTGGGCCGTTCTGTGCTTGCCACACCGTTCAGCTACAAAATTCAATATATATGTTCCTGGAGAAGCATTCTGCCTCTAAAGAGGGACCAGATTCTTCCATTAAGCTTTAAATCCAGGGACAGTTCTGCTTGGAACTTCTGTTCCTAATGCTTGCAAGCTATTCTTTCCTGAAGGCCGGATGACTGAGATATTCTGCTTGCTCGGCCAGCTTCCCTCCCTGTCACATTTCCATGCTCTGTGTTAATTACTGAGCACTGGTTCTGGGTACCAGGAGGTGAGATGGGCTTTTGAAAAAACCTTTTTTAAGGCATGTTGTGCACAGGGGTGGCAGCTCTGGAGAAAATGCCTGAGAATGGGTTGCAAATCCAAAGCCTGAAAGTTCCATGTGCTTTCAGGGGCTAAAAGCAGTTATTTCTCATTAAGGTGGCTTCTCACTTGAGGCTGTTGGCACAGAGTAATTTTTATCCTGTTATAATAACGGCTTCTGCAATTCTGAAATACCTTGACAGCAAACCGTGTATTTTTTAAGGTTTCAAGGAGAAAAGCATCACAGAAGCACAGTGTTTCCCATTAGATTTACACATCCCTCTTCAACTGTTGCTGGCTTTTCATCCATTACCTTCTGAGCTTTCTCAGGCAAAAAAAAAAAAGAAGTGGAAAAACTGGTCTTCTGATCTAATTGTTGCATTAAGTGTTTCATTTAGAAAAATGAAGAGAATCTTTGTTTCCCTAAAAGAAATGTTTTCCCCCTTTGCCCTAGGAAAAAGAAAGGCACAACAATAGCTTCAAAATGACAGGATCTGATTGTGAAAAATACAGAGTTTCTAACGTGCAGCGCCTGATGGTCCCAAGTATTGGTAAAATTCCACAGTTAAATAGAACAAACAGTCCTAAATGTCTGAGAAACTGATCCTTTTCAGGCATGCACACATCCATACCTGCAAGGAGGGGAGAAAAGTGCCTGTCTGGGAGAGGGATGCACCTGGAGAGCTCGGTTGTTCAGAGCAGTTGTGGTTATTGCACCAATCTTTGCCCAAATGTTGGAACTGTGCTGTTAGGAGTGGTGTCCCCTGAAAGTCCTTTGTTAGGGTTTATTTTCTTCAAGCCTCCAGCTCCTGGAGTCTGATGATGATTATGCAAGTGTCCAATATGCATATTAAAAGGAATTTTATTTCAAACTGCTCGCTCTGGAGAGGAACTCGAAAATAAGCAGGCTGGAAGTTCTTATGCAGAAGAAAAATGCCTTGATTTTCAAAGTGACTGTTTTTAACTTCCCATCATTTTCAGCCAGTCTCATGATTTTTGAGGTTGTGCTTTGTGCTTTTTGCATAAACAAGGTTGGCAGTATTGCTTTTGCCTGATTCTGGTGATGAACTGGTGTGTGTGTGTCTGGGTGTGTAATTATAGACATACACACACATAATATCAGTAAACAAAATACTGAACATAATGATGGAGTGGAGCTGTGTGAATTGGAGCTCTGGCTTTGTATTGCCATAAACAAAGCAGTTCTGAGAGCTCAGACCATCGGTTCTTGAGGAGTGACTTTCAATTGAAGTTTCCTGGAGATTGCTTTTAGTGGCAATTAAATGTAGAAAGTTAATAGGCAACAACTGCTCTTTATAGGATAAATACTACCAGGAATGCACAGCCTACCTTTTTTCCCAGATATAATCAGGCTGAACTTTATTGAAAAAAAATTTACAACCAGCAACATTAATGCTGTATTTTTATTGTATTAATGCAAATGAGATGCTGACTTCGTTCTTTCATCTCCATGGCTTGTATCTATTAGAGCTGTATCTTATTCCTTTCTGTGTCTTTTTCTCCCTGTGTTCTGTAAACTGCTTTCCTCTAATGATACTGAGGCTCATTAAAGTTACTCCCAATGCTAAAGAGACTCTGGGAAACATCCTGAGCTCTGGCTGGCTGTGGAAAAGCACAACTACCGAGTATGTGGGGAAAACGAATCCAGATCAAGCCTTGCATTCCCCTTTTGGGAAACCTTTAAAATTGATGGGTCAAACAGGAAGAAAAAGCTCACAGGAAGGACTGTGTGCTGCAAAGAACAGGTCATTTTCAGCTCACAGCCCTACCTGACAAAGATAAAAAGCAATAAAGTTTTAAGGAGCTTGCTGGCTCTTCCTGCATCTGTCTCAAAAGTCTCATTTAATTGAAAAGCCTGTTGTGCTTGTTTTTATGCATGTAAAACAGAAAAGGGGCAATTTTGCACAGGGCCTGATATTCCAGCACAATATAATTGGAACTCTTCCTGCCTGCTTTTTAAGTCTCTCTGTTCATATAAAATTAAGACCCACTTATCTTAAATTGTAGTAAATCTCATCCAATATTGCTTTCATAACTTAAAAAAGGCTGTTACATATTCCCAAAGCAACTCTGCTGAAGTGATATTGGGTCTGTTTATGTGGAATCGGTGCAGAATTTCTATTGAAAAAAGGAGCAGCTTACAGTTCTTGTTTTTAATGCAAATAATTAAATTCTCTAGAATACCTTGATATTTCTTTTTCCTAGTGAAACTCTGCTTAGAGGAGATTGGAATGAAAATATGCACATTGGTGCTGTTTGGTGTGTCCAGACAACAACCTTATTTCTATCACTCACCCTGCACTTGGACAGAAGTAATTTCTATTTTTCATAGAGAGATTTTACTCTGAATTTTCCATGTATAAATTTTTGTGTGTGTGAATTGCACGGCGAATCACCAGCACGATTTATAAGGTCTGCAATTTTCTTTGTACGTATAGGAAGAACTCATTTGCTTCCCGCAGGGTGAGTGGACTTCACAGGAAAGCGCTGGGTCTTTTATGATTTTATGTTTTGTATCGAAGAAACATAACCGTGTGCCTGCTGCTGTATTGGTCTACCAAAATTATTTTTTTATGTGTTTTTCAGCCGTGTCATGACATACATAAAAGCACAGTACAAGTAGCATTAAATTAACACGTGAAAGGAGAAAGAAGCAAAGTAGTTATATTGATCATCTGTAGCACTAAATGCTAAAAAAATTAAAAGCTTTCCAGTGCTTTTGATTAGCTGCGTGGTTCCTGCTCGTATTTGTGTCCTTTGTTAGGCAGTGGAGCAATATTTCTTCACACTTAGCACCTTTTGTCCATGAATTTCTTGCTGATACTCCTCAGAATAACCCCAGAGATGTGGAATATTTTCCCTTGGTTGTACAGAAAGGCGAATTGAACCCAGGAGGTTTTACCTGATTTGCTCAAGGTCAAACAGCATTTGCTCCCAATTCCCTGCTCGAGGTACTAGATCACGTTTCTATCATCAGAGCATTTCCAGGAGGGAAGTCTGGGCTGGAAGCTCAAGGCATCCCCTGGCCTGTGCTGGGGGAGAAGAGGGAACAGCCCAGCTGGGACCCTAGGGAAGGTGGAAATGCAGTTTCATCTCTCCCATGCAATTCCCTGTGGTGGTGGAAGAAGCACTTTGCTCATGGCCAGGAGCTTCCAAAAATGGGAGGGCTCATGGTTTGAGAAAGCAGAGCTCTGCTACTTCAACCAAGCCAAGGGCACTTGACTAAGCAAGAGTTTTAGACAGAATAATCAAGTTTCTTACATTCTGCTTTTTGGTCAGTGGTAAGTTTCAGGACCAGAGAATTTGGTTCCTGTTACTTTTCTTCCCATAAACTGTTCTGCATTTCTTTGGCAGAGCTGGATGTGACTGTCTATAAAGCACTGCCCTGAGAAATATGTAAAACCTGGTGTAATTGCAGCTGAACAGGCCATGCACATTTTCCTTCACCCAGGCTGCCAGAGGAGGTTGGAATTCTCTGGTGATAGAGTTTGAGGCTCAGCTTGCAGTCCTAGGGGGTCTAAATCCTTACATGGGCAGCTAAAGAGAGACCTGAATTTTCAAGAGCCTTTAGCACCAAATTCCCATGGACCTCCCTCAGTTCCCTCTCTTGTGTAAACTGGAATGGGCCTCGATCAAGGGCACTTTTATGTTGTTTGCCTAGACTAGAGATGTATGTATTGCCTATAGAAGAAATATGGTGCAGGTAATAGCCTCTGGATTCATTAAGGGTTGTTTATGTTTATTTTCACACCATATTACCTCTCAGCAATGGTCGTTTCAGCCATTATATTGACAGGAACTCCAAATAAATCTTAGGTAATACAGGGCTGATCTGCCTTACCTGGGAGACCACCTGCTACCCTCTCGAGCAGAGGTGCTGAATCACCAGGTAGGGCTTTCTTCTCCAGAGCTGGGGACTTGGGAGGCTCTCCCATGGCTCCTTTTCATGTGGAAATTAATACTTGCCTCTGTTTCTGAATAGTGGGTTATTAGAGTTCATATGCAAATTCCCAGGATGGGAATTTGTCTCTCGTTGATAATTGATATAATAATATATATTTTTAGTGGTCCAAAGTCCTTGAGCTTCAGCCTTGTATATGTAATTTATGTTTATTTCTTACTGTTATTAACTGTAATTTAGTTGTTGGCGCCTTTCATTGCCTTAGATTGAAGGGAGTGTCTCTCCCCATTGCCCCTCCATAAACAATGCCCTCTCAGGGTTCCTTCTCCTGTATCCTTGCCCAGACATTTCCGAGCCTGTCAAATACTGTCATTTTATTCCTTACAGATCATTCACAGTACGTCTCCTGTTGCACACACAAATAAGGAACAAATGCAATCAGGATGCATCATCGTTTAGCATAACAAATAAAAGCCGATCTGTGCAGATTTGCCTTAAAGTGTCTCTTAATGTGTATTGTCAAAATGTCTGAAGATGTCTCTAACTCCTAAGAGTTTAATTGTTTGTGACAATTAAACTAATATTCTGAGCAGGAAAAAAATATTAAGGGATTAAATATTTTCTCCTGTCAAAAGCTAACAAAACATCACCTGGCAGGGCAAACTTTTTAAATTTCGTGTTTCAAGCAGACCTTAGAAAGGAAAAAAACACCAGAACAAATTTACAGGGCCTGGATTTGGTATGGAATTTGAGGAAACTGTATTTTTAAAACTAGACCAAAATTTAAAGACACATCATTAAAGTATATATCAGTGATGAGCAGCTGAATACTTGATGATTAAAAAGAGTTTCTATCAATTTTTAAGTCAGTGCTGAAATTTATGGCTGAGGGCTGCTCTGACTGAGCCAGGGACTCAGACCTGGGATTTTCAGCCTCACCTGGTTATTGTTTTACTCGTGCATGAGAAAAAACCAGCTCAAATATGACAGCACAAGTCATCAGCCTTTCTGTGGTTGGAATTACAGATCTGTTTTTTTGTTTTGTTTTTTGTCTGATGAGCTCTTTCTCCATCTGGGTTGTTCAGACTGTAGAGACAAGGTGCAGTGGATGGTGCAGGACGAGTAGCCAAGACTGGTGCCCAGAGCTCAGCATCTTCACTTGCCTGGCAGGCCTTGAATGTGGTAAAAGTTCAGATGTGTGATAATAAAAAGGGGGATAAAATAGGGAAAATCTTGAAAAGAACAGAAAACCAGCATAGTCCTTGAGAGCAGTGTTGTGTGGATGTGGGAGCACTGGATAGCCCAGGGCACGGCAGCAATAATTTCTGTATTATGGGCTCAGGAGTTCTTATAGTCCAGATTGTTTGGGGTTTCCTGTTGAGAAGTTTGATTTCTACTGGTTCTAATGTTTCCAGTTCTGAGCTGCTCAAAGCAACCATTTCCATCATTAAAATCTGTGTTTTCTTTCTTAAAACGTTCTTCCTGTAATGTAGGGTAGGATGCTATTTGGCAAAAAATTAGAAGACGTTCATCAGGGTTTATTTCAAAGCTGTGGGACCCCTGAGCTTTCTGGCAGTGACGTGAACATTTTTCAGAGATATCTTCTGCTTTCCCTGAGAAAATCCACCCAAATTTGTCTGACTTATAAAGCCTAAAAGTTGCTGTTGCCAAAGAATTTTTAGAAGGTGACACAGCATTCTCCAACGTGCCATCCCCACCACACATGCTCTGTTCTTGGTTTCTCTTTTTCAATTACATTCCCTTAAAAACCGGTTGAGCTGGGGATAAGTAGGACAGTGGCTGCAGGGGCAGCCATGGATCCGAGCAGAAGGAGAATGAAGAAAAGGTTTTGTTTGTATTTTGCTGGAGCCCAGGCCTGGAGGGAGGGAGCAGAGAGATTTAGGGGGCAGAACATGGACAAGCAGGGGTAGAGAGCATTAAATTATCAAATATCCACAGAAAACGGGGCTAAACTCGTGTGCATGAATTTATTGCCTGGTCAGTGTAGAGCACCACAGTGACCGTGGGCTCGTGCCGGGACTACGTCCGGCAGCTCCTGCGCGGGTCAGGCCTGGATGGGAACCAGTGTGGCTCCACATGTTTGACTCCCCGCTGGCTTTCCCAATGCCTGTACTCATCCACACCACACAGACAGAGGGGATGTGTGCGGGAAATGCATGCGGAACAAACCCTGACGGGCCGTGCCGGGCTGGCAGCGCCAGGCCTGAGGGGCCGCCATGGCCTGGTAGGCCTGGCGCGCGTGGGGCGGGACCTTCTTCTGTGGTGAAAAAGTCAAAAAATCCCCTTAAAATTGGCCAGAGCTGTGCCCCCATGTCAGCTGAATGGCAGAGGTGAGATCCCATCCACGGGCACGGCGCAGGCAGCTCAGGAAAAGTGCAGAAGCCAACGGAAAGGAGGAAAATCCCGATTCCTGGTGCCGGAACCAGGAGAAGATGATGCCAGGCAGGCGCAGGGCTGCCCTTGGATGGCAGAGCCAACAGGAGAGTGGAAGAGCTCAGGCAGCACATGGACAGGTTGGTGAACTCATAGAGAATGTGTGGCAATGGTATATGTGATATATTTGGTGTGTTTGGGAGGCGTCGGCGTGTGGGACCCCCCTGCCGGTCCGCGGCGGCGCCAGGCCTGGCATGGCCGGGGTGGGTCAGGCTGAACAGAGTGTGGGCACTCAGGGCAGTGAAGCAGCTGTGGTACAAAAGCAGCTCGGAGACAACACAAAGAGTCCTGCCAGGAGTTTCAACCACAGATGTCTGTGGAGGTAAAAGGTTTGTTAGTCTGAGAGCTCCTCATCTCTTGCCCCAGCGTGCCCATGGTGGAGGGCTGGTCTCTGGGTCACTGTGTGGGTACCTGCCCTGGGCCCCTGGGGCTCTCACTTTGGTTTTACTCAGAGACAGGGGGTTATTTTATTTTCTTTTCTTTTATTTCATTTTGTTTGCTGCCCCATGGGAGTTTTTTCCTATAAATCTGATCTTTCGATCTGAAAGTCAGCGACAAAACTCAAATCAGGCTCAGCAGAGCAGGTTGCCTTCAGGTTATTGTACTGGTTTGTGTCACCTCCAGCATTTTTGTGTTAAATAATTAAAATCCTGAGAATGGTAATCTAGAAAACAGTCATCTCTGCATTACTCTTTTGCTGTTTTGGTGAACTTACTAAAGATTTTACAAACTTGTGATTTGGGTTAAACAAATGTAAATCATGTGGAGAAAGAGTTGCAGGAAGGCAGAGGAATGTTACGATGCCGTCAACATCTGGGTTTCTATTTGTTTGGATTAGGGACATTTTACCTTAATCATTCCCAAACATGTCTGCTAAAATCCCTTCTTTCATTTTTTATCACCTATGAGGTACAGCCAGGCAGAGTTTCAATTTGTGTGTGTGTGTGTTAGGGTAAAAGTGCTGAAATTTGTTGTTGCTGTGAGTATACGAACAGTCTCATTTTTATATTAGTCCTCCCTCTTTATAATTGTTTGGAAACGTTTTGATTCAGTTAAAATGCACTATTTCCAATATACAAAGTATGAGCAGGGGATCAAGGGAGCAATTACAAGTTTCTCCAAGGAAATAAGCATCTCTTAGCCATCATCCTGCAACTGGGAAAGTTCTAATACATGACATCTCTGTAATGTAACCTAATAATATTTTTTTTTTAAACAGTGATGTAATGGGGAGAGTGACCTGGACTTTGTAAAAGTTCCTCTACTTACTTCAGATTCCCAAGGGCAATGTAACATTCTAGACAGTGTTTTATATGCCCTGATTAAAATGTAACATATTTTTGCATTTCCTGTGCAGTGACCTGTTAGTGCTCATAGACAGAACACTTAAAGAACAGTTACAAGGAGACATTTCCAAATGTGCCTAATATGGGCGAGTTTTTATAACATTCTTATTTCATTTGAAATTGCAGCTACAGCAGGAACCATTCAGACGGCACATTGATTTAACTTTTTAATCCACTGTTTTGCTACGTCAAGTAAAATAAATGTTTGTTTTTAGCTCCCTTTTTTTGCATTGCTAAAACTCGTAACTACTTGCTTTAAGCTTGGGATTCTAAAGGGAGCTACATTATCTGAGATTTAAAGCTTGCTTTTTGTAGCTGCTTTCTCACAACTCCCCCAAGAAAAAAAAATACAAAAGTACAAGTTTAGCAAAAAGGGCTTTTATATCTCTATCAATTATAGAAACACCAGCTGCAGTAGATTGCAAGTGTGTTTGGCTGATTGTGATGTTGTGTGGGGAAAACTGTCACAAGGAGCTGGATGCTGTTCTCCGCGGCAGCTCTGGGATGTGGCTCAGCTCGGCTCCCCGGGCTCCCGGCGCTGCTGGCAGGAGAGGCAGCCTGCCCGGGCACTGCCAGGCTGCCACAGCCAGCTCTGGATGGAGCACAGGTCCTGGAGAAAGGATGGAATGTGGGCACAAGTGTGAACCGTGTGTCACTGCGTGCATGTGCTGCTCTGGGGGCTGGGGCAGAGCCACACAGAGACAGACCTGGGCCAGCAGCCTCTGGGGACAGCCGCTCCACTCTGTGTTCTTTTCTATTTTTTACATCCAAGATATTTACTTTTGCTCTCTTGAAGAAGAAAGTGGGGGGAAAGGCAGTACAGAACAAAAATTGTTTGACCAGCCCATAAAGGTAAAGCAGCTGGAAGTCGTGGATAAAAGAATTACGGTATCAAGACAGCAATGCAAGATGGGCAGTTTAGGATATTTGGTGCTGTTGAGCTCAGGTAAAAATTAATGTCTCAACGTGTGTGTAGGTCATTATCACTGCACTAAAACCTGGCTACAAGGGTGGCAGCCCAAGGGCTCTCAGTTGCTTGTGCCTTGGTTACTATGTCATTTATCTTACTGTGCTTTGGGTCACTCTGGGAGGACGTGGTTGGGCCCTGGTTTATTTTAACAAAGAGAATCTGACATAGGAAAGTTCCATGTATACTTTACAGTGAAAATGCAATTTTCTATTTTCATTTAATCCCAGGAATGTTGGCATTTTCCAGGCTGTCAAACAAATGAGTGCACTGGAAGACAGTTAGATGTGTCTGTCTAGTTCATCTATCTAATCTACCTCATTTCTAATGTGCCCATCACCATGGTGTCTGGGCAGAAAGTATCTGCCTTGCTTTTGCTTTTCATCTTTATTGGCTGTGGTAACCTAATTGAGTCCTAAGAGCTTTTGGATTCATCTGCAAAAATAATAACAAAAACATTATCAGAATAATGATTCATATTTGTACTCTTACTCAGAATTTCCCTTTCTCTTCTGAGTGTATGTGGTTAGTGGATTACTGTTGTTTTATCTAGAAGAGGTTATGCTTTAGAGGTGTATTAAATTGGAATTTTACTTGAGTCAGCAGTGAGTCAAAACTTCATTTGGCTACTAAAGTGAATTCACTCATGTCTTCTAACTTCCTTCTGCTTTTCTCTGCAGAAGTTGACTTTGTTTACTCATCCGCACAGTTTAGCATCTGCATCTGTTCTCTGACCCCTTGTCATATAAGCCATAGGTAAAGGTAGTAAAAAGCAATAGAAATCGTGGCTTCAAAAATGTTATCTTCCTTTGGAAGCCCTGGTTTCTGTTACATTTAACTACTTCTCTCTGTGCCAATTAGCTAAAAAAGGCATGGTAAGACTGAAGTGAGTGGTTTCCCAGGAGCAGAGGCCTTGCTGAGGGGAGATAAAGCGCTGCTGCCGATTTGCTGGGTGCGTGCACGTGGGTACCACGAGCTGCCTGTGCACGTGGGGAGAAGGTGCTGCAAGGGCACGGTGTGCCAGCCCTGCAGTCACCATGTGTCACTCACTGTCACACTTTCCTTTAGAAACATGGCTGCAGGGGCATCAGCATGGCTGTGCCACCTTCTGCTTTTAAAAATGGGTCCCAGGGAGTGATTCAGGCCACAGCAGTCAAGAAACCGGCGCTGGAGAGGCTGAATAACCAGCGTGGTGCTCACTGAGGGAAGGAGTTCACTGAAAATGCTGCAAACTCTCAGCTCTAATTGAATTTGATCTCAGCTGTACAGTTACATACAGCCCCTTTTCTACTCCTCTCCTACTTCTGTGGAAAGTGTCTTTATAAAGCTGCCCCTCAAAGATAATTTCATTGAGAGCCAGACGTTTCATACGTGACAGTGATTTCTAATCCCATCTGGACTGGCAGATCGCAGATTCCCAGCCTGTGGCCTCAGCCTGTAACATGAGTTCACACAAACACAGTAAAACCATTGCTCTGGCACTTCAGTTTGTCCTGGAGTGATTGAGTAAGAGAT